>NC_037684.1:74243001-74286898 GCF_003255815.1 Theropithecus gelada | reverse complement strand
TTTTTTTTTTTTTTTTTTTTGAGATGGAGTCTCGCTCTGTCGCCCAGCCTGGAGTGCAGTGGCCGGATCTCAGCTCACTGCAAGCTCCGCCTCCCGAGTTTAGGCCATTCTCCTGCCTCAGCCTCCCGAGTAGCTGGGACTACAGGCGCCCGCCACCTCGCCCAGCTAGTTTTTTGTAATTTTTAGTAGAGACGGGGTTTCACCGGGTTAGCCGGGATGGCCTCGATCTCCTGACCTCGTGATCCGCCCGTCTCGGCCTCCCAAAGTGCTGGGATTACAGGCTGGAGCCACCGCGCCCGGCCTCCCAAACCACTTCTAAATACACCTCCAGGCATTTGCACACAGTATTTCCTCCAACTGGAAGGAATTTTTCTTGAACTCCTACTCATGCCTCAAGGCCCAGGTAAAATGGCCCATCCTCTGAGAGCTGCATCAGATCCCATCACGCAGAGTCAGGGCCTTCTTGGGTCCCTCAGCCCCTCTCACACCCTTCTTGTAACTTGCTATTCATAATGATTTGCATATGAGACACTAAAAAGGCAGGGAGGCAGGAGTGGGCCGTGAAGGTCCAGTCTAGCTGGGACTCAGCGAACACAGCATCACTGCTCAGGCCTTAGGTCCTCATTGCGATGCTTTGTTCTTGAAACCCTCTTCTGTTGGTTCTGAACTGGGATGGCAGCCCGCCAGGTGTTCTGACCCTGAACCCAGGCTCTGGTAGCCGACACATTGCTCTAAGATGCATCCAGCCCTCAGGGTCACAAAGCCAGAAGGGGAGCCAGTTCTCCCCATGAGAACAGAGGCTCTCGACAGGTGGAACAATGGTCCCCAAACCTCAGACAAAGGTGCTCACGTGCCGTCAGAGGACCTCGTTCCCAGTGACTCAGCCACTTGTGTTGCCAGCTGTGGGACATATGTGCCCATTTGCTCGTGACGCGGAGGTGGGTGTGCAGGCAGATGGATGTCTCCCGCCCTGTCTGGCCTGCCGAAGCCTCCCAGAGGCTTCCAAGAGGCAGCCTCTGAGCCCCATGACTCCCTAGTGCCACGTGCTAACCAGCCCAGGGTTTATTGGACTTTGGTCGTGGTGCCCGGGGAGGAGCAGTGCTTCAAGAAGTGGAGTGACAGTGATGCACAGCTGGGCAGGCGAGAAGCCTGGAGACAAGAATCCCAATGGCTCCACCTCTGGGGCACCAGGTACCCAGGCAGAAGGCCCTGACTCTGTTGGCCCCGAGGAAGGGCTTGCGTACAGGTAGCCTCACTCCTCTGAGTGAGGGGGCAGAAGGGGTGTGGTGGGTTTGAAAAGGATTTCAACCCCAAACGACCACAACTTTGAATTTTATGGTATTTGTTTTTGTTTGTTTGTTTGTTTTTGAGATGGGGTCTTGCTCTGACGCCAGGCTGGAGTGCAGTGGTACCGGCTCACTGCAACCTCCACCTCTGGGTTCTAGCTATTCTCCTGCCTCAGGTTTCTGAGTAGCTGGGATTACAGACGCCCACCACCACACCTGGCTAATTTTTGTATTTTTAGTAGAGACAGGGTTTCACCATGTTGGCCAGGGTGGTCTCGATCTCCTGACCTCGTGATCCACCTGCCTTAGCCTCCCAAAGTGCTGGGATTACAAGCGTGAGCCACCATGCCCGGTTAAATTTTATGGTATTTGAAGGTCATCTTTAGATACTTGGAAAGTTATCTGGAGCAGTTCTCTGACCATGTAGTAGAGTCAGGGAGTGGAGAACAGGAGATAAGAGAAAGGGAGCCAGGGACCCAGGGATTCTACGGCTTTCCAACCTGGGAATTGGAGAATTCTCAAATCTGGAAACGTGCATGTGCCAGCCCCTACCTAGTCTGTGTGTGGCACACACGAGGTGCTCAGCAAATGGCAAATCTTGTCCCTTCTCCCACCTGGTCCAAACGTCCTGCTTTACAGCAGAGGACAGTGAGGCTTGGGTGCAGCCCCTCCTGCTGAGCCAGTCCCTGCCTGAGGCCAAGCGGTGCTGTCTCCATCTCACAGCCCAGCACCCCAGCAGTCACTCCCTCTCCCAGCCTGGCCCTTTTCCCCAACGTGGTTGGGCTCTTGCTCATGGCCCTCACCAGGAATAGTGCCTTTTCCCTTTTCTCTGTCTAGTCTTGGCCTTAGCCATCCTTCAAGGCCCAGGTTCAGGAACTGAATCTGAGTCCAGATGGCCCCGGAACGAGGAGGGCTGGATCCAGTGCAGCCAGCTCTGCGGCATGAGCCTCCCAGAGCCAGAGGAGGGAGAGGGCACTGGGATTGTGGGCCTGAGTTGGTGAGAGGAGAGGCTGCTGGAGCCATTCACTCCAGTGGGCAGTGCCTGGGGTGTGAGAGCGTCTTCATTATGTCTGAGCGTGCATTCCTGGGATGCTTGCGTGTGTGTGTCTGTGCGTGTCTCCCACTCTGTGGAGTGACTGCTATGTGTGAGTCTCTCACTGAGCAATCATGGGTGTCTTTGTCTCTTTGTGTGACCCCTACTTCCACCTACCCAGGGGAACAAGGGGCTAGGCTGGCCCCTGGGCTGTCAGAAAAGCCCCAAGGACCAAGTCAGGCCTAATGCTGGCAGCAGCCAGTCCTGCCCAGCGAGTTTTTCTGGCCTGGTGGCAGCAGCAGCAGCAGCAGCAAAGGTAACAGTGTCAGCCCAGAGAGGAAAAACAAGACTGGGGTGGGGGCAGGAGCCCTAGGACCCCCCACCCCCACCCCGCCAACCACGCCAACCAGGGCTTGTGGACCTGTGGGCCCACCTGGATGCTAACTGCCTGCTGGGTGATCTCCATCAGGCATGGCCCCTCTCTGGCCTCAGTTTGCCCATCTGTGAAAAGGAGGGGTGGAACAACCTGTCCGGCAGCAGACAGGAACCAGAGTCAAGCTGACCTTGGGAGGGGCAGGACACGGGTGCAGACAGACTCCTGCTGGGTCTTTGGAGCTCAGGGAGGGTGGGTGGAGGACAGACCAGGTCTGTCAGGGCACAGAGGTCGGTGGGCACCAGCTCTAAGTTCCTTGCTGTGTGACCTTGGAGAAGTTGCTGCACCTCTCCAGGCTTCAGTTTCCTTTACCTGCAAGCTGGGCTTCTGGGGATCATGCAGGTTTCCTCACTTCCTCCCTGTCCTTGCCTGCAGCCAGTCCCTTCCTCCTAAAATTGCACCCCCCCTCCACCCCTTCCCTGCTTCATTTTCTCCAAAGCCTTGGTCATTGTGTAAGATTTTATATAATTTTCTAATCACTTGCTGTCTGTCACCCAGTAGCACATGAGCACTTGAGGGACAGAGAGCTTTGTCCTATTTTGTTGGTGGCTGAATCCCCAGGCCCTGGGACAGGGCTGGCACACAGCAGGGGCTCAGTGACCAGATGGGCAGGGCAAACACATGTGCATTGACTCCAGGGTACCTCTGGCTAGAAAGGAGGCAAATATGTCACTTGGAGACAAACTGTCATTTATGGCAGAAGAGTCCACAGTAACCTGGATAGGAGTGTGGGGCAAAAGGTAGGCAGCCTAGACATTGCACGCCAGCCTTGGCCCCTGGCCCGCCGCCCGCCAGCTCAGACATGCTCCCCGGAGGAGGAGGGGGACAGCCCTTTGTAAACTCGTAAAGGGCAGCTAGCCGTGGCCACGGTTGCTCTGGGAGGCAGCATGAGGCCCATAAACCCCACCTCTGACAACTTTACGGGGCTTGGTGTTAGTATGCCAGAGATGCCATACATAGTGGCATCAGAGTTCACAAGTACCAACCAGCAAGGGCGGAAGAGCTCTTACACACAAATCTGCCAGGTTGTCATTTTCCTAGATGGCCATCGGGTCACCCAGCTTCCCTGCATCTGGGTTCCCTGCCTCCCTGTGCTGCTGCCTCTTCTCTAAGAGTGTTGGATTCATGGGCAGGGGGTGGGGGGCAGCCTTCCATGCCAGAAGGGCCTCCCTAATTCCTCCCCAGCTTGGTGTGCAGTCCTTGAGGGCTTAATATAATTATGATAACTGGCACTTATCATGTGCCAGTCATCATACAAAATATGTTACATAGCTGTCCATTTTATAAATGAGGAAACTGAGGCTCAGTGGGGTAACTTGCCCAGGATTATACAGCGAGAAGCCAGCAGGTGTCAGAGCTGACTGTTGCTCAAAATACCATGCTCTTAGCCACATGCCCCATTTAAGCCTCAGCTTCCAACTCTGACCCCTGCTTGGTGGTTGTCCAAGGACCACTGAGAGGCCCCATGACAGATGATGGACAGTGGGAGCAGGACCCAGGAGCCTGGGCCCAGGCAGGAAGAAACCAAGGGTCAAGGGCGCCACCTGTTGGTGCTGTGTGCAAACCACAGCCAGCCAAGCCCAGGAAGCCCCTGACAGTTTTGACCTGGGCACACTTGGCCAGTGTGCCTTGGAGAAAGGGTTGGGAGGCACAGGCCAGGATTTCTCTGAGGGCCGCTTCCAGATCCCTTCCCAGGAAACACCGGTGCTGGCTCACCTGCTCAAGAACTCCCTAAAACTGTTCATCTTTCCTCCTGGTCAGAAAACACCTGTTATCCAAACACACCCCTCATTTCCCCACCTCTAGATCTCTGCTCACGCTGTTTCCTGTGCCTGGCATATCATCTACTCTCCTTGTACACCAAACTCCTACTCATGCTTTAGAGCCCAACTCAGATGTTACTTCCTCCCTGGTGCCTACACTATGTGGAATGTATCCACTGTCATTGAATTTCATTTATTCATTTGCTTATCATAGAGACCCCTGGGCCAGGCTGTGACCATTTCTCCTTCACATGCCTCTGGTTTGTCTCCTGTTCCAGTCCTGCCTTGTGGTTCTTGCACAGCTGATGTTCAGTAAATGCGTGCTGAACAAACTCACACGGCTGGGGTGTTCAGGTCTGATCATGTGCGTGTGCGCAGGTGGCTGCACTTACAGAGAGGCGCCTGAAGAGGGCAGCACACTGGGGCGCTAACTTGGAGCGTGAGGCCGCGTGATTTGCTAGAGGAGGAAGCGGAGGGCGGAGGGAGAGCGGAGGGAGGGCCAGCCCCTCCCCCTCAACTCGGGCTCCAGACGTAGTTTGAGTCCCCTGTGCTCCCACTTTGCTGGGTGACCTTGGGCTTTGGGGTTGGTTCCAGGAGCCACTCAGCCAGGCCAGCCCGCCTGGCGGACGCCACTCCCAGGCGATGACCAGACCCTGGACAGCGGACACTTGGAAGACTGCCACGTCCTGCCTCTGCAGGAGCCGCAGCTCCCCGGGGCTGCAGGGAAGTGGGGGCTGGGCTGGGGGCTGGGAGGTGAGCCCGCGGGGACTCCAGGCTCCAGGTGCCCACACCATCGCGGGGCTGGGCAGTCAGGGCCAAGTACGCACAGTAACCCCCCAACACACACACACACACACACACACACACACACACGCTGATAGCACTCGCATTTTTAAGATGAGGAAATAGAGGCTCAAAGGGGGCATGCGCCCTTCCTGCCCCTCAGGATCACCAGCCTGCCCCCAGGAGAAAAGGGAAGGGAACAAGGCTGATGGCTGGTTCCACAAATTGGGGGCCTGGGCTCAGGGTGCGGGGCCTGTGACCCGTAACATGTAGGATCTGCCTCCCTGATTTGTCCCCTCCAAATCTCACCTTGAAATGTGACACCCAGTGTTAGAAGTGGGGCCTGGTGGGGGGTGTTGGGTCATGGGACAGACCCTCATCAGTGGCTCTTTGCAGTAATGAATGAGGTCCGGTTGTTGAAAAGAGCCTGGCACCTCCCTCCCCGACTTGCCCCCATCTCGCCATGTGACGCGCCATGCATAAAAGCTTCCTGAGGCCTCACCAGAGTCACATGCCAGTGCCATGCTTCCTATACAGCCTGCAGAACACCAAGTCAAATAAACGCCTTTTCTCTATAAACTACCCAGCTTCACGTGTTCCTTTATCCCAACAATAAAGGGACGAACACACCCCTGGAGCCACCTTCCTGACCATAGGCTCCTACCCCTTGCAGGTTCCTCCAGGCCCAAGGGAGCTCGCCACCCTGCAGGGCTAGCAGCAGATGTGCTGATCCCACACAGTGAACAGCTTGAGCTTGTTTCGAAACGGACTGGCTGAACACATGGGAGCCACAGGGACCCGGCAGAGCCTGGAAGGCATCAGGTGGGGATGCTTTTCCCCCAGCAGGAGCCCTCATGGGGCATCATGGCCCAGCCTGTCTGAAGTCTGCCTTTGTCTGCTTCTTGCGGATCCCCTGACCCCAAGCCCCATCAAGCTTGCATCTCCACACCCAGCCCCAGTGTTAGCTGTCAACCCAGGCCTGTGTTTCTTTGTCCTTCATTTTTATTTTTATTTTTATTTTTAGAGACAGAGTCTCACTCCACCACCCAGGGTGGAGTGCAGTGGCACAGTCTTGGCTCATCGCAGCCTCTGCCTCCCAGGTTCAAATGATACTCATGTCTCAGCCTCCCCAGTAGCTGGGATTACAGGCGTTCGCCACCATGCCTGGCTAATTTTTATATTTTTAGTAGATATGGGGTTTCAGCATGATGGCCAGGCTGGTCTCAAACTCCTGACCTCAAGTGATCTGCCCACCTTGGCCTCCCGAAGTGCTGGGAATACAGGTGTGAGCCACCACACCTGGCCTTCTTCATCCTTTAGGAGATCGTGAGAGGCCACGCTGCCCTCCTCTGGGGCCACCCCTTCCTTCATCCCTTCCTCCCAGCTGGCCTCTTTGCCACCCCAGTGCTAGCTCTGCTGGTGGCAGTAAGAGCAGGCACGGTAAGCGCCTCCTCCATTCTGGGCTCTGTGCCCACAGCAGCCCTGAGAGCTGGTATTGCTGGTGGTCCCCCCGCACACCTCCACGCCTGGGCCCAGTCATTTCTCTGTGTCCCCTCAGCCCCTACCCGTACAGTCCCAGAGGCCATCATCTCCCTCCTGGCTCCCCACAGGCCTCCCTGCCGCCACACTCTTCCCCCAACAGTTCTTTCTCCTCACAGCAGTCAGAGTCATCTGCTAAAAATGGAGTCCAATTACATCTCTCCCCTGCTCGAGACCCTCCATGGCTCCCTATTGCTCTCAGAGAAAACCCCACCTCCTTTCAGGCCCTCCGTGATCACTGGATGTGGGTGGAACTCCAGCCCCTGCCCTTCGCTCACTCTGCTCCAGCCACGTCACCTCCTCCGGGTTCCTATTCCCACCTTAGGGTCTTTACAAATGCTAATCCCTCTGCCTGGAAGCCTCTCCTCCCAGGTCCTCCTCATTCCTGAGCACCTGGGAAGCCTCCACCTGCTAGTTCAGATCTTTGCTGCAATGCCACCTCCTCAGAGAGCCCTTTCCTGACCACCTTGGCTCATTCCGTATTTACATGTTTTCTTGTTCACTCACTAGACTGAAACCCACGACAGCAGCAACTTTGCTTTTTCCCACGTAGTTTCCCCAGCCCCTAGAGCATCCTGGCACATGGCATGTAGTCAGTAAATATTCCTTGAATTAAAGCATCTAGATGCTACCAGGGCCTAACAGTGGGAAGGACAGATCAGCCAGGAGTCTGACCCTGTCTCCCCCCACCCCCATTCCTGCTGCTACCTTCCAGCCTGGATTCCTCGATCACCCCAGGGTGGCCCTTTGGGATTGGGTCCTGTGCTGCCCAGAGGCTGCCACACCACGGCTGAGGGCCGCCCTAATATAATGCCAGATGTTCCCCAGCACGGCCACCCTGCCTCCATGCCAGGAACTATTCTAATTGCT
This sequence comes from Theropithecus gelada, assembly GCF_003255815.1. Taxonomy (NCBI): domain Eukaryota; kingdom Metazoa; phylum Chordata; class Mammalia; order Primates; family Cercopithecidae; genus Theropithecus; species Theropithecus gelada. The sequence continues at coordinate 74,279,191 of NC_037684.1, read as the reverse complement.
TTAAATATACTAACTTGTTTTTTCCCTGCAATAGCCTATTTTACATGTGAAGAAACAGGCACAGAGAAGGTAAATGACTTGCCCAAGCTCACACAGCCAGGAAGTGGCAGAACCAGCATTCCAACCCAGGCAGCCTGGCCTCAGGATGCATCTTCCCAACTAGATCACATAGAGTGGGACCCTGTCCGGAGCACATCCTGGACACCCGCCCTGGGCACTTCAGCACTCTCCTGCCCTCAGTCTCTTGCCACACCACCACCCTGGACATCGCCCTCTCCTGATGAAGAACGTATGATGGCTCCTATGTTCGTAGAAGCCTGGACCTTCAGCCCGGCACTTGAGGCCTTCCACAGCTGGCCTGAGCCTGCTTTCCCGACACACCCCAATGCTCTGGGCTGCACCCTGGGGTGCCCAGACCATCACCTGTGTCCAGGCCTCTGCCCGGGCTGCTCCCTCTGCAGGAATGCCATTCCTCCACCCTCATTCCGTGAGCCCGTCCCGGGCCCCAAGGCTCAGCTCAGATGCTGCCCATCCCCTGCCCACCCTCCTCTGCACACACCCCCAAGGGCCAGAGCTCACTTCACAGAGACGGAGAACTCCCCTGGGGAGCTCTCACTTTCCCGGATCAGGAAGGCTCCCAGATGGTTCCGCTTCATCAGAATCTCTTCAGCCAGCTGCCGGGAAATCCTGCCCGAGTACCACCTGTGGAGAGAGGGAGCCGGTGAAGGCAGCGGGAGATCAGGCTCTCAGCCAGCCTCCCACCCCGTGCCAGGTGTTCAGTGTCTGAGACAAGGGAGATGTGATTGTACCCGTTTTACAGACGGGAAAACTGAGGCACAGAGAGGTGAAGCAATACACCCAAAATCACACAGCAGAGGCAGGCAGGAGCTGGAACACAATCCCAGCATTTTAGCTCCTAAGGCCAGCCTATCTAACCATGCCAGCAAACACACACCCTTATGAAAACAGAAAAGTCACACTCCAGTGAGCCACAACCCAGCCAACCTCAGTCTAACTTTCCCTTTGAGATGGTAGATTCTTTAAAGTCAAAACACAAATCAGGCTTGGTGGTGCATGACTGTAGTCCAGCTACTCGGGAGGCTGAGCTGGGAGGATCACTTGAGGCCAAGACTTTGAGACCAGCCTGGGGAATAGAGCCCCCCGCAACCCCGTTCCTAAAAAAAAACTTTGGGCTGGGCGCGGTGGCTCATGCCTGTAATATCAGCACTTTGGGAGGCTGAGGCGGGCGGATCACAAGGTCAGGAGATCGAGACCATCCTGGCTAACACAGTGAAACCCTGTCTCTACTAAAAATACAAAAAAATTAGCCGGGCATGGCAGCGGTCACCTGTAGTCCCAGTTGCTCGGGAAGCTGAGGCAGGAGAATGGCATGAACCCGGGAGGCGGAGCTTGCAGTGAGCCGAGATCGCACCACTGCACTCCAGCCTGGGTGACAGAGCAAGACTCTGTCTCAAAAAACAAACAAACAAAAAAGTCTCGTTCTGCCGTTCAGGCTGGAGTGCAGTGGCATGATCTCGGCTCACTGCAAGCTCCGCCTCCTGGGTTCAGGCGATTCTCCTGTCTCAGCCTCCCGAGTAGCTGGGACTACAGGTGCGTGCCACCACACCCAGATAATTTTTTTTGTAGTTGTTGTATTTTTAGTAGGGACAGGGTTTCACCATGTTAGCCAGGATGGTCTTGATCTCCTGATCTCGTGATCTGCCCACCTCAGCCTCCCAAAATACTGGGATTACAGGCGTGAACTACTGAACTACTGCTGTGCCCAGCCAAAAAAACATAGCAACTTTTTAAGTTGAAAAAAATATAAAACTAGACAACAAAAGTAATAGTAGCTTTGATCTGGTGAGGAAATACCTCTCTCCGTACCCATTCCACAGACTCCAGGCCACCTGGATTCTTTTTTTTTTTTTTTTTTTTTTTTGAGATGGAGTCTCGCTCTGTTGCCCAGGCTGGAGTGCAGTGGTGTGATCTCGGCTCACTGCAAGCTCTGCCTCCCGGGTTCACGCCATTCTCCTGCCTCAGCCTCCCCAGCAGCTGGGACTACAGGCGCCCACCACCACGCCCGGCTAATTTTTTGCATTTTTAGTAGAGACGGGGTTTCACCGTGTTAGCCAGGATGGTCTCGATCTCCTGACCTCGTGATCCACCCGCCTCGGCCTCCCAAAGTGCTGAGATTACAGGAGTGAGCCACCGCACCCGGCAACCACCTGGATTCTTTTCACAGGCACAAGTTCCTTTTCCTGCTGACCAAACAGAACTGGGTATGCAGCAGGTGCCTGGTAAATGCTTAGACTCTTGCAAGATCCCCAGGGTCTGGGAGTGAAACTCCTTTTCCAGTCCTGCTGATCTTGCTGTGTGGCTCCCGGTAGCCCCTGACCTCTTCAGGAATTAGCCACTGCTATAGGCTGACTTTGTGTCCCCCAAAATTCAAATATTGAAACCTAATCCCCCATGTGACAGTAGTTAGAGGTGGGGTCATTGGGAGGTGACTAGCAGCCCCCATGAATGGGATTGGTGCCCTTATGAAAGAGACCCCAGAGAGCTCACTTGTCTGCCATGTGAGGACACAGCTAAAAGACACAGCCGTCTATGAACCAGGAAGCAGCCTCACCAGACACGAATGTGTCGGCACCTTGATCTTGAACTTCAGCCTCCAGAGCAGTGAGCAACCAATGTTTGTTGTTCATAAGCCACCCAGTGGATGGCATTCCATGACAGCAGCCTGCAGGACTAAAACACCCGCCACTGGAGGCGCTGCGTGGTGTCTGACTGGCTTTCCTAACTCCAGTGTTTTAGCCCAGCTTTGGCTCTGACCCCTTTATTGTTCAGATGGGGAAGCTGAGGCTCAGAACAGCCAGAGGTTTCATGGTGGGATCATGACAGAATGTTTCCCTTCACTCCTTCCATAAATGCTCCTCTCCCTGAGTCAGACTGAGCTTGGCACAGGTGGTGGAAGCCAGGCGGGACTTTTCCTGTTGTCTCGGATGTTGATGAGCCCTCGGGGCTGAGTGCAGAAGGCGTGTGGTGCCGCACATGCCGCTAGTGTCCTGGCCGTGTCCCGGCACCGGCCTTGGCAGGATGAAGGCTGCTCAGCACAGACCTTGGGGCTTTTTTTCTGGTGATTGACATATTTGGCCTGGGTTCAGGGCAGGCTGAGGCTCCCAGGAACGGTCTGACTCCCAGCGGTGACTGATGGAGCAGCGGGGTAGACACCCCAGCGCCCAGCCCTTTGGAGGGACGACTCCCAGGTGCGCATTCTGTACTATCTCCAGCTGGCGCTCATCCCCAGCCAGATGGAGCTCCGGTTGCTCCCGCAGCGATGACGCCAACAGTGGGCCCCACTGGTTCCCCGTCTTCCCTGTCCTCTTCCCCATTGCTAAATAAATTCCTTGTGATCAGGCTCGTGTCCCAGGGACAGCTTCTGGAGAAGCTGGAGCCCTAGACATGAGATTCTAGACCACTGCTGCCCCCAAACGAATCGGGGCCCGTCGGCCCTGTCCCAGTGAGTTTCCTCCTGGGAGGGAGCGTGGGGAAGGTAGCCGCTGGGTATAGGGCTCGGGGCAACCATCTGGAGAGCTCAGCCTGCGTCTCCTGGGGTTTGGAGACCTGAAGGCAGGTGCCCAGCCAGCCTGGGTATCTCAAGGCCGGAGATGAATGCCACAGGCTTCGGCAGGAGGAAAGCACAGGGGGCCCAGGGTTGGGCTTACCAGGGAGGGGAGTTGCAGAGAACTTCTTCACCAGGAAGCCCCCAGCTCCATCCTGGAACCGTGCCCAGAGTGGCCCAGGGCGGGAGTTTCCTGAGGGGCAGGTTTCTTCGAAGAACCCACAAAACTCCTCAGGCGGCATCAGTGTGTGGGCGGCTGTTGCCCTCAGAGAGTGTCACAATCACACCCTCCTAAGAGTCTCCCACGTCCCCTGCCAGCCCTACCCCCACCATGGCTTGACAGATGGAGGCAAGAAGAAAGCACTTCCTGAAACCCCCAGGGCCCGGCTCCTTCCCCCACACCAGTGTCACTCCATTTGTGGCCACCTCGCATCATCCTTGTTTTACTGATATGGAAACCAAGGCCCAGATAGGGGCAGAGACGCCCTCACACCCCACCAGATTGCATAGCAAGTGCATGGTCTGGACTCTCCCAGTCCCACAGCTGTTCTTATGAGCTTCCCTGCTGTCCTTCAGGGTGTCCCAGCCCAGGGCCACGCCATACAGCTGCAGTCCCGCTCCACCTCGTGCCGGTTGTGAGATCCTGGAGAGGCACTCAACCTCTCTGTGCCTCTGTCTGCTTGTCTCAAAGACAGCGATGGCGGTGCTCAGCTCCTAGGGCCTTGGGAGGATGCAGGAGCTGCTTGAATGCGGGTGTTTGCTGCTTCCCCCACACTTCCCCCTGCCAGGCTTGTCTCTGCCTTCCCTGGCAGCGTCCATTTGAACTTCCAGGGGCCACACCCTTCCTGTAGGAAGCCATCCCTGACTCCTATGGGCCATGAGGCTGGGTCATGTGCCGCTGTGGTCCCTGCTGATGGGACGGCTCTGGAACACTTGGCATACATTGTGCCTCCTCCAGGGGCTCCCGGGGTTAGCAGGGGTGAGAGGAGATGCCCAGGGAAGGAGTGGGCCTGGCACAGGCACGAGGCCTACCTCTGAATTTCTGAGGCCCCAGCTCTCTCTCTGCCCCCACACCCTGGGGCCTTTATGGGCTGAGTCAGGTGTGGAGCTGGAGTTTCCCCGTAGTTATTTTGGGAGCAAAGCAGGTGCTGAGGTTAGTCGAGGATACACCTGGGCACCACTTCAGGCAGGTTAGTCAGGGGCCTGACCCCATCCCTGCTCTGTCCCAGACACAAGTGGCCAGAGATGACCCCAGAGGCATGGGAGGCTGGAACCCTTCATGGCTCCCAACTGCCCTGCTAGAGTCTTGCCTTGACCACTGGCATCCCCCCGACTGGCCTGGCCTGGCACCGCCATCTTTTGTCATCTTTTCTCCCCTACCTGAGCAAATGCGACCCTCTCAGCAGCTGTAGGCCAGCCAGCCTTCCAGCCATTGCCAGGCCATTTCCTCCACCTGAAGGCCCCTCCCTGACAGCTTGGCCCAGGGGGATTGCTCCCATTCATGCCCTCTGGCCTGTCTGGATGTGCCTGTTGGCTTACAGGGACCTGGGGCACTCGCTCCAGCTTGTGGTCCTGGGTCAGATTCTCTCTGTCTCTCTCCCTCTTCACGTACCCCTTCCCTCTCCCCTTAATTGACAGAAAGACTACAGAAACCTGCCCAATGTTACACAACCACGAGGGACATAGTGGGGCCTGGAACCCAGGCTGCAGCCCCAGATGCCAACTGGAAGCGGCAGCCGCTGTGGGGGAGGCTGGGAGTGCCTGGAGCCCAGGCAGGTGGCTGAGGACCTGGGTGGGAGGGGGCCTCACCCAGCACAGGAAGCTTGAGGTGGTGGCAGCTTTGGAACCAACTTAAAGAGAGATAAAGAGGAAATACCTCTCAGGCCCCACCCTGGCCCTGCACCTCCTTCCCTTCCTACCCCACAGCCACACACACATCTCAGCTCCCAAACTGTCCCACCAGCCTGCCTGGCCCTGTCACCTGTCTCCATATCTGACTGAGTCCTACCATAACACCTCCGTGGTTCCCCACATGGCTTGGCATTTGAGGTCCTCCTGCCAGTCCCACACACCACAGGTTCTCTGTCATTGCTCTCCCTTTGCTCATCCTGACCTTCTCCCAGGGATGCCTTTCTCTTTTTCTACTTAGCCAACTCCTACACATCCTTCAAAACCTCACTCATTGCCACCTCTTCTGAGAAGCCTTCCCTGGGAAATCACCTTAATGCTCACTGTCTTCCCATGTAGTATGTCCTTCATGTCCTCTGTCTCCCCCAGAACACGGCTGCTCTGACTCCTTGTGTCTGCAGCATTGCCCAGGCTGGGCGCCCTGGAGCTGTGGCCAGTGTTTAGTGAATGACTAAGTGGCTGTATCTTGGGGCTGCCTCAGCTGTCATTCAAAGTATATCCAGTTGGTTCGCATAGATTTCTTGGGCCCCATGCCTGTTCTGGGGCTGGGTCCTGCTCCAGCCATTCTCACGGCAGCAGTATTGGCTGCCACCTGCCCAGAGCCCCAACTGGGACATCCCTAGGCCGGCAGGTCCCAGGCCCCAGGATAGCTGCGCCCCAGGCCCAGTTCCTGCTCCACCCTGGTCCCAGACTCTGCTCTGCCAATGTCCAGTTCCACCCACACCCCAAAGGCAGGGCCTACAGGGTCTGCTTCCTGCCCAGCCCTCTCCCACTCACTACTCAGCGCCGGACCAGCTCTCAGCAAGAGCTCTAGAACCCTCCACAGTCTGAACAGATTGGAGTATCTGCCCTCCTTGAGTTACAGATAGGGAAACTGAGGAACAGAGAGCAGGGACCTGCCTGAAGCCACACAGCAGCCAGTGGCCCAGCCAGCTAAAAGCCCAGGACCTTGTCCTCTCTCAGGGACCTCCTAGACATTCTCCACTGGCTCAGGTCCTCGGTGTCGAGGCCTGGGCTTGCCCTGACTCTGCCCCAACCCTGGGTAAATCCTCAGAACTCAGTCTCCTGTGCCTGCTCAGGCTGGTGGCCTCTGTGGAGCCTGGGGGCCCCAGACAGATGGACAGAGGCCCAGGAGTGAGGGGGTCCCATGGCCAGGAGAGAGAGAGCCACGGGGATGGGATGGGGGGTGTCCACTCACGGATGGGGCTTGACGCGGATGTAGTTCTTGGGAATAAACCCCTCGACGCCCCGGAGCTCGGCTTTGTACCAGTTCTGGTCATCCTCCATGTTCAGGATCTGTGGGCAGGAGACACAAAGCCACTCAGTCACCGAGAAACTGTCACCCCCGGAGATGCCACTGCATGCCAGGCCCCAGGTGGGCTTCGCCTGCACCAGCTTCTGAGTCTACTCACAGAGAAGGGCTGGGGGCCTGGGACAGGACTTGCCCACGGTCACAAGGGCTGAATTAGAGCACCTCGTTCCTCAGTCCTGCCCATCCTCTGGCCCCAGGACAGCCCATCCTCAGGCGATTCACAGACTCCAAGGGAGGCACAGTCGGGGACTCATAGGAGGCTAGGGGTGGCTGCAGCTGGACTCTCAGGCTCCGAGAGCAGGAGCCCTGCAGACCATGGGGTTTGCAGGAGCAGAACTGGGGACCTGAGTTCCTTCCTGGGCTGTGCCCGCAAGTTTGGGGGGTCCACAGCACCTACATGCCATGCACTGAGCCTTGGGGTGAAAGTCGGGGGGCCCAACCTGAGCACAGCCACCAGTGGTCACCTAGGGTCCCTCGCATTTAAACAGCTGAGGGGTGACAATTCAGTGGGGGGATTTCAGGCTCTGGGGAGCAGATAAGGGGGTCTTTGGTCTGAGACAGGCTGTTTCTCAGCCCCGGCGTGGCCTGCTCAGTCACACGGGCTCCTCTTTACCCCACAGGTGGGCCCGGAGGAACTGAAATAGCCAGAGCGGGGGTGGGAGTCCCTGAGGGGGAGCAATCAAGCGACCAAGGCGGAGCGGGGCCGGGCCTGGGAGGGGCACAGCACAAGGCCGGGGGTCCTTCCTCCATTCCCTGGGCACGCCTTCCATGTGTCCCCCTGATTCTGATAAAGCCCCCAAGGTCAACATCACCAAATGCTATTTTACAGATAACAAAACTGAAGCCCAGAGAGGGGAAGTGACTTGGCCAAGGCCACACAGCAGGGGAGAGGCGGAGCCTGTTTGGTCAGCTAGGACTCTGAGGCCCGGGGTTTTTGGCTCACTGGTCAAGGGGGTCCTGGCCCACCAATTTTCGCCTCCAGTCCTCTTTGCCTCTGGACCCCAGCTTGAGGGGACATCTCTCCTGTCAGTCCTGGAGCACGCTCCAATGTCAGCTCCATCTTTCAGGGGTACTTGTTGAGAGAAGAAAAATGGGCATGGGGTACCAAAGGCCCAAGGAAGGCCAACATAGGGGCATCAACTCCAGCAATGACATTTTGCCAAGAATAGCTGGGATTGGCCTCCTAGGACCCAGGCCTGAGGCCCCACCCTCACAGGTGGCCTCTGCACACCCATCTCCACCCCCGCTTTGTCCACCAGGCCAGGCTGGCTGAGCCCCTTCCTTCCTGTCCCTGCAGCCTGGGCCAGGTCAGCAGCCCCAGGGGCGAACGGAAGCAGGTGGCTGACTCAGGAAAACTTTCGCTCAACACAAAACAAAACAAAACAGGCTGGGCACGGTGGCTTATGCCTGTAATCCCAGCACTTTGGGAGGCTGAGGAGGGTGGACCACCTGAGGTCAGGAGTTCGAGACTAGCCTGGCCAATATGGTGAAACCCCATCTCTACTAAAAATACAAAAAATTAGCCAAGCATGGTGGCACACCTCTGTAATCCCAACTTTCTCAGGAGGCTGAGGCAGGCGAATCACTTGGACCCGGGAGGTGGAGGCTGCAGTGAACCGAGATCGTGCCATTGCACTCCAGCCTGGGCAACAGAGTGAGACTCCATCTCAAAACAACAAAACAAAACAACACAACCCCCCCAACCTAAGGAGAAAACAAGGACCTGTAGGCCACATGCCACAGCCATGGATTCCAGGAGGAGGCCCTGAAGCCTGGGGCTCCAGAACATTCTGTCTGCTTCTGACTCTCTGTGGCCTTGACCTCAGTGTCCTCCCTCTTCTGTCCAGTGGGTGTATTTGTGGCCTGCCTTGCATGCAGCAGTGTGGACATGGGATGCACTATATCTCTTTTTTTTTTTTTTTTTTTTGAGACAGAGTCTCGCTTAGTCGCCCAGGCTGGAGTGCAGTGGCGCGATCTCGGCTCACTGCAAGCTCCGCCTCCCGGGTTCACGCCATTCTCCTGCCTCAGCCTCCCGAGTAGCTGGGACTACAGGCGCCGCCACCGCGCCCGGCTAGTTTTTTGTATTTTTAGTAGAGACGGAGTTTCACCGTGTTAGCCAGGATGGTCTCGATCTCCTGACCTCGGGATCCGCCCGCCTCGGCCTCCCAAAGTGCTGGGATTACAGGCATGAGCCACCGCGCCCAGCCGGGATGCACTATATCTCATGCAGTCCCTGCTTTGTTTTCTCTCCTTGTCCTCTGCACTCAGAGGACCCAGGAGTGTCCCATTGGTTACGTTAGTTAGTGATTTCTTTCTCTTTTTTCTTTTTTTTTTTTTTTTTTTTTTTGAGACGGAGTCTCGCTCTGTCAGCAGGCTGAAGTGCAGTGGCGTGATCTCGGCTCACTGCAACCTCTGCCTCCCAGGTTCAAGCGATTCTCCTGCCTCAGTCTCCCGAGTAGCTGGGACTACAGGTGCCCGCCACCACGCCCAGCTAATTTTTGTATTTTTACTAGAGACGGGGTTTCACCATGTTGGCCAGGCTGGTCTCGATCTCTTGACCTCACGTTAACTGATCTCTTACTGTGAACATTGTTCGAAAGCCCCAGACCCTCTGAGGCCCGGGAATTCTCAGAAGGGAGAGAGGCCAACCCCTCCCTGGAGGAGTATCACTGCTCAAGGTGAAAGGCAGACCTCGGCCTGCCCCTGAGCCTTTGCCCCCATGGTGCCCTCCACCTGGGCTGCTGCCCCACTTTACCATCCCAGCCTGATGCAGTTGCTGCTTGACAGTTGTTTACTGAACACCTACTGTGTTCCAGGCACCCCACGACACAGCAGGGAACAAGAAGCTCACATTCTAGTAGGCAGAGACAGACCATAAACAAGGGAAGAAACAAGTAAGCAAGGTAGTTTAATGGAGCAGTAAGTGCTGTGAAAAATGGACATCAGGAGAGAGATGGAGAATGTCTGGTTGGGTGGGAGCGGGGAGATTGTCAACATGGGACAGGTGGGGTGGTCCAGAAAGGCCTCTCTGAAGAAGTGACATGGAAGCTGAGATCCGAATTACAAGAAGGAACCAGCAGTAAGAAAATGTGGGGAACAGTGTCCAAGGCGGACGGAACAGCCGGTGCCAAAGCCCTGAGGTGGGGGCAAGCTCTGTCCCCGAAACAGAAAAGAGGCCAGGGTGCCTGGAGCCGAGGAGGGAGGAGCAGGTGTCATGAGATATCCAGGGGAGGGCCAGGCTCTGAGTCATGGCCACTGCATGGAGACTGGGCTGGGAAGCAGGGGGTGGCGGGGGGAGGCCTTGAGAGCCACCGCACAAGCCCAGGTGAGTGACGATGGAGGCCTGGGCCAGAGGAGGGGCTTCAGGTAGGTTTGGCCAGAGTTGCCGACAAGACAATGACAGGCTGCAGAAAGTAGGTTCGGGGAGCCCAGGGCTGGACCGTCACCCTTTCCCATGGAGATGGCAGGGTGACATGGGCTTCCTGAGTCTGGGTCACGTCATCCAGGCTGCTCGTGGAGAGATGGGAGTGAAGCCCCCTCCAGCTGGCAGCAGCAGGGGGATGTGTGCACCCAGAAACGCCTGGCCCACCAGGGAGGGAGGCTTTGTCCCAGAGAGGTGATGTTTGGGGCCATTTGTCCAGAGTGAGTCCATGAGCCAGAGTTTTCATCCAAGACCAAAGTTGAGATTTGAAGAACGGGCTTCATTGCCCACTCCCCAAGGCTGGACTCAATCTGTAGGCAGGCAGTGCCGTGGCAGGGGCTGGCCCACAGGGAGCGCTGGAAAACACTTGCTGGGCAAGAGGACAGGCTGGTCGTGGAGCTCAGCTTCCACCCCAGCCACTTGATCCCTCCAAGCCTGGCTCAGCGCCTCCCGCACACCCCATTCCTATTTCATCACTGCCCTACTCCCTCCCAACACCACACCTGGGTCTAAAGACCTCCAAGTGCTCTCAGATGAGAAACGAAGACTTGGATCCCCGCAGAGGGTCATGCCTTGGGCTCACAGCCCCAGTGCTCAGCCTGGCCCTGTCCACGAGGCCCACAGCCAGCACTGCAGTGACCCCAGATGCCAGCACCCCAGCATAGAGAAGGAGGAATTGCTCCTCCTCCTCTGGACCCCAACCCCCAGCCCAGCCTGTTCAGACCAAGTGCAGGTTCCACAGTCAAAGGGACACAAGTTCAAAACTGACTCCATACTGAGCAGGTCATGTTGCCTCCCTGTGCCTCCGTTTAGTCACCTGTGAAATGGGGGTGCCAGTCCCCATTGCTTAAATGGGACATGGGGTGTGCTGCTGAGTTCAGGGCCTGGCTATAGCAGTGTGATGGCACATGGAGCTCTCCTGTCTTGTGCTTGAAGCTTGTGGTCAAGAACAGCGCCCAAGATTCAGCGCAGAGGAGCATTCGGTCTAACACCCATTGCTCCAGTGAGGAAACTGAGGCCCAGGGAAGGGCAGTCACTTCCCTAGTGTGGTTTACTGGCAGTTCCAGTGCACAGTGTTGGCATGGCCACTCCCAGAATCCTGGGCATGGCTTTCATATGCAAACTTTTAAGCAAGGACATTTCCAGAGACACATTCCACAGGCCCATCTGTCTAGACTGTCTTGGAAGGCTGCAATGTCTGTCAAAAGCGGCCCAGACAAGGAGAAATTAACTGTGGTATGGCTCTATTTTCCCTTTACTCCACACTACTGGGAAGCTCATCCTTGATGCCTTCATCACAGCTATTTTAGCCCTACTAGGTTAGCATGTGTACTTATTTCTTTCCTAAGACCTTCTCTCTCTCCCTCTTTCTCCCTCTGTTCTCCATTCCCATACTGTGTCTCTCTCTCTAGCTCTCATTCTCTCCCTCTCTCAACAATTTTCTTTTCAAACTTTGTCCTGGAAAACTGGGGGTTGAACTAACTCCTGCCAGACACTGTGGTAATATCTCATCGAATCCTCACAGCAGCCCCAAAGGAGGGTCATTAGTTATCTCCCCATTTCCTAGATGGAGAAACTGAGGCTCTGAGGGAAGAGGTGGCTTGTCCGGAGTCACACAGCCAATAACTGGAGAGGCTGGGCCTGTCTTCCAGGGGCCACCGTCTGCTTGGGACAATCCCAGGCCCCCGGTTTCTAAATCCACCCCCACCCCGTGTGGGGCCAACTCAGCAGGCTCCAGCCCCCCTACCTTGAGTGTGTCTCCCTTGTTGAAGGCCAGCTCATCGCTCTCTGTGGCCTGAAAGCTGTACAGGGCCACGGACTCCATGCCGCTGCTCGGGGCTCCAGCAGCTGGGCTCAGAGCTGGGCCGACAGCTTCCTGCTTCCTCTGCAGTCGAGGACCGTCTTCCTTTGTTTTGAGTGCGTGTTTGTTCTTTTGAAGTTGAGACTGAAACTGCTCCTGATGGGGGAGAAACAGGAAACAGATATGTCACAGAACAGGGAGGGCTTGTGAGCCAGCTCGGTCCCTACCTCAGACCCCAGGTGTCAGGAGTGGCCTTTGGGGAGTCTCCCTGAAGCTCTGGGAGTGGGGCCCCCTTGTGCCCATGTTTTATCCTCCATAAAAGTGAGGTGCCTGGAGGAGAAGTGCCGAAGCTGTCCTGCTGGCTCAGGCACTGAATCTCATGGCACCAGATGCTGGCCCCCCTTCACCAATTTGCCAATGACCCTCCATCTTTTCCTAATCCCTGGTGCCTCTTGTGATGCCCTGCCTCCTGCTCCTTCAATCCCAAGCTCTTCACCTGGCACTCAAGGCCCTTGCAAGCCACCACCTCCACCTGCCCCTACAAACAGCCCCCATTCTCATCCTTTGTCATCCCCTTCACTTTAAACAAACCCGAGGCTTCAGCCACAGCAAGGGGCCACACCAAACTCTCATTTCAACCACGGACTTTAGCACATGCGGTTCCTCTGCCTGGTGCTCTCCTCTTTCTGCTCCCGGGAGACTCCTATTCATCCATCAAAGCCCAGCTCAGAATGCACTTCTTCTGGTTTAAACACGGGCACCTTAGGTGTGACTTAAATCCTAAGGTCAGGCCGGGTGCGGTGGCACAAGCCTGTAATCCCAGCACTTTGGGAGGCCGAGACGGGCGGATCACGAGGTCAGGAGATCGAGACCATCCTGGCTGACACGGTGAAACCCCGTCTCTACTAAAAAATACAAAAACTTAGCCAGGCGAGGTGGCGGGCGCCTGTAGTCCCAGCTACTCGGGAGGCTGAGGCAGGAGAATGGCGTAAACCCAGGAGGTGGAGCTTGCAGTGAGCTGAGATCTGGCCACTGCACTCCAGCCTGGGTGACAGAGCGAGACTCCGTCTCAAAAAAAAATAAATAAATAAATAAATAAATAAATCCTAAGGTCAATAAGACTTGTGGGCTGGGGCAATGGCTCATGCCTGTAATCCCAGCACTTTGGGAGGCTGAGATGGGCGGATCACTGGAGGTCAGGAGTTCGAATTCCACCTGGCCAACGTGGTGAAGCCTCATCTCTACTATAAATACAAAAAATTAGCCTGGCATGGTGGCACGTGCCTGTAATCCCAGCTACTGGGGAGGCTGAGGCACAAGAATCGCTTGAACCCAGGAGGCAGAGGTTGCAGTGAGCCAAGGATCCATCCAGGCTCAAAGCAATCCTCCCACCTTGGCCTCCGGAGTAGCTCGGACTACAGGTGCCCACCACCATGTTTGACTAATTATTTGTCTTTTTAGTAGAGATGGGTTTTCGCCACGTTACCAAGGCTGGTCTTGAATTCCTGGACTCAAGCGATGCGATCCTCCTGCCCAAGATTGCACCCTTGCACTCCAGCCTGGGTGACAGAGCGAGACTCCTCAAAAAAAAAAAAAAAAAAAAAGAATTATAAATAAATCTCTACCTTTCCTTCGTGGGTTTGTTATAAGCAGTGGCATTGGTGCAGCAATTCTGAAACTGTTTTGTAAGTGTTGCAGGATAGAGCACGCATGGACAAGCACAGCTATATTGTTTGGAACCAGGGTTCTCCCTGGGAAAGAAGGGAGACACAGACGTGGAAGGAGAACCAAGCAGAGCCCTGTGGTGTTGCATGGACACTGGATGAATCAGTGTGAAGTCACATTGTTTTTTTCTGTAAAGAAATTTTTCTTCCTTCATTTATATTAATATGGACTCATGGTTTCATATTTTAGCCAGTGGATTATAATCCACTACTATCACATTTATTTTGATGCTCAAAATGCCCCTGATTAGGCCAGTGGGGTCTCCTTCAAGCTGGCTCCTTATCCTTTGGACATGGACCCATCATTCTATGAACGCACCCTGACCTTCTGGCCAATAATAGGAGAATCGCTTGAACCAGGGAGATGGAAGTTGCAGTGAGCCGAGATCGCGCCATTGCACTCTAGCCTGGGTGACACATCTAGACTCCATCTCCAAAAAAAAAAAAAAAAAAAAAAAAAAATGTTGAGAGGAAAGAAGGGAAGATGACAGCTGCTTTCCTCCCACTGTGGAGTCCCTGAGCCAACCAGGCAGGATGGAGCTGGCCCTGGCCTCACCTAGCCCCATTCCAGGGCTCCTCCACACTGCCCTCTACTCAAAGACCCCTGCCTTCTGGCTGCCCCCGACCCCAGGGGTGACAGGATGTTACAAGGCCCCTCTTTCCGGCTTTGTTGCAGCTGAGGTTTCAAAGCCTCAGAATGATGCAATGGAGGGGTTGGGATCCGCCCCCGCCTCAGTTTTGAGGTGCTTCCAACCACATGAGGGGAGGAGGACTTCCCCTTATGAAGCTGAATGTGTGTCCCCCGGGGCTGGTGGGACAGACGCCTGGTTTATTTTTATGTGTTTTAGAAGTATTTCTTCTCTGCCAAGTCCTTCACAAAGAGGTAAGTGACCAATAGTTGGTAGGTGGCAGGGCTGGGGTTCAAACCCAGGCAGGCCTGAGGGCCAAACCATGCCTACAGCTCCTTCGCCGCATGGCCTCAACCCGGAGAATTCCTGCCCAAGGTGTTTCAGGCCAGAGTTGGGAGCCTGGGCTGCCTACTGTACAGTGAGCTCAGGGAGTGTAGTGAGGTAAGCAGCAAAGCTTTGTTGGAGGGTAAATCTGCCCTGATTCCGGCAGACCAGAGAGGACCCCACAAATGGGACTTGACTGAGAGGACCCTTGGAGAATGCAGGACCCCAAATGAGGGAGACGCCGGGGCCTGGAACAAGGGGCCATCAGAAGCTGGAGGCTTAGGCCAGGCGCGGTGGCTCACACTGTAATCCCAGCATTTTGGGAGATCAAGGCAGGCAGATCACTTGAGGCCAGGAGTTCGAGACCAGCCTGGCCAGTAGAGATGGTGAAACTCCGTCTCTACTAAAAATACAAAAGTTAGCCAAGCATAGTGGCACACACCTGTAATCCCAGCGAGGCTGAGACACGAGAATCGCTTGAACCCAGGAGGCGGAGGCTGCAGTGAGCCGGGATCACACCACTACATTCCAGCCTCAGCGACAGAATGAGACTCTCTTAAAAAAAAAAAAAAAATTAAAATTAAATAATTTTTTTCTTTTTTTAAAATAAGAAGCTAGCTGCTTGCAGAGCATCAAGCCCCATCACAGGGCTGCAGCCTGGGTTCCTATGGGAAGTGTTGATGGGAAGAGTCAAGCGCTGTAAAATATCTGAAGAGATTTAATCTGAGCTAAATACGAGAGAACAATGACCCAGGACTCAGCCCTCAGAGAACATGTACCCAAGGTGGTCAGGCCATAGCTTGGTTCTTTTTTTGGGAGGGGGACGGAGTCTCACTCTGTCACCCAGGCTGGAGTGCAGTGGTGTAATCTCGGCTCATTACAACCTCCTTCTCCTGGGTTCAAGTGATTCTTCTGCCTCAGCCTCCCAAGTAGCTGGGACTACAGACGTGGGCCACCATGCCGGGTTAATTTTTGTATTTTTAGTGGAGACAGGGTTTCACCATATTGGCCAGGCTGGTCTCGAACTTCTGACCTAGTGATCCACCCGCCTCAGCCTCCCAAAGTGCTGGGATTACAGGCATGAGCCACCGCACCCGGCCACACAGCTTGGTTTTACACATTTTATGGAGACATAAGACATCAATACATGTAAGATGTACCTTGGTTCAGTACAGAAAGGTGGGAAAACTGGAAGAAAGGGTGCGGGTGTCGGGGGCTTCCAGGTCACAGGTGGATTCAAGAATGTTCTGACTGGCAATTGGTTGAGAGAGTTATTATCAATAGAAAGGAATGGGCTGGGTGCAGTGGCTCACACCTGAAATCCCAGCACTTTGGGAGGCCAAGGCAGGAGGATCACCTGAAGTCAGGAGTTCAAGACTAGCCTGACCAACATGGTGAAGCCCTGTCTCTACCAAAAATACATTAGGCTGGGCATGGTGGCTCACTGTAATCCCAGCACTTTGGGAGGCCAAGGCGGGTAGATCACTTGAGGTTAGGAGTTTGAGACCAGCCTGACCAACAAGTGAAACCCCGTCTCTACTAAAAATTAAAAAAAATTAGCTAGGCGTGGTGGCAAGTGCCTATAATCCCAGCTATTTGGGAGGCTGAAGCAGGAGAATCACTTGAACCCAGGAGACAGAAGTTGCAGTGAGCCAAGATCGTGCCACTGTACTCCAGCCTGGGCGACAAGAGTGAAACTTCATCTCAAAAAAATATATATACAAAATTAGCCAGGAGTGGTGGTGCATGCCTGTAATCCCAGCTACTTGGGAAGCTGAGGCAGGAGAATTGCTTGAACCCAGGAGGTGGAGACTGCAGTGAGCTGAGATCACCCTATAGCACTCCAGCCTGTGCAACAAGAGCAAAACCTCATCTCAAAAAAAATAAAATAAAAAATAAGGAGTTTTGGAAGCCAAGGTTTTATTATGCAGATGAAGCCTCCAGGTAGCTGGCTTCAGAGAATAGAGTGTAAATGTTTCTTATCAGACTTAAAGAGTCTGTTCTATCAGTAATTCCAAAAGTGAGGAGGTTATAACGAGGCATGTCCAGCTCTCCCTTCTCATCATATCCTGAACTCATTTTCAGGTTAACTTTGGAATGCCCTTGCCAAGAGAAGGAGTCCGTTTGGATGGTTGAGGGGCTTAGGATTTTGGTTTTGGTTTATGGAGGTCCCTCAAAAGCTGCTCACGGGAGGAAGACTCATCACTGGCCACAGGCCACACCAGGCCAGGGCAGACCCCGCCACTGTCTCAGTGCTGAAACCCTAATCCCCTGTGATCAGCTGAATAACGGCCCCAAAGACATCCAGGTCCTGACCCCAAGAACTCGGAATGTTCCCTTATATGACAAGAGAGACTTTGCAGGTATGATCATGTTAAAGATCTTGAGATGGGATAGAAACTGCAATTTCAATGCAGTTTGAGTTCTGTAGTTATTAGACTGGACTAGACTACTAGACCCTGGAACACTCCAAAGAGGCTGACTGGGGAACTTTTTGTTAGCAGAGATTGGCTGAAACACCTGAGAGAACTCCCTGAAAAAAAATTTTTTTTTTTTTTGAGACAGAGTTTTGCTTTTACTGCCTGCACTAGAGTGCAGTGGCATGACTTCAGCTCACTGCAACCTCCGCCTCCCCGTGTCTACTAAAAATACAAAAATTAGTCAGGCATGGTGGCACACACCTGTAGTCCCAGCTACTTGGGAGGATGAGGTAGGAGAATCACTTGAACCTGGGAAGTGGAGATTGCAGTGAGCAGAGATCATGCCACTGCACTCCAGCCTGGGTGACAGAGGGAGACTCTGTCTCAGACAAAAAAAAAAGAAGAGAAAAGAAAGTGAAGAAACAGGCCAGGCATGGTGGCTCACACCTGTAATCTCAGCACTTTGGGAGGCTGAAGCAGGAGGATTGTTTGAACCCAGGAGTTCAAGACCAGTCTGGACAACATAGTAAGACCCCATCTCTACAAAAATAAACAACAACAAAAATAGGCCAGGCATGGTGTTTCACACCTGTAATCCCAGCTACTCAGGAGGCTGAGGTGGGAGGATCACTTGAGTTCTGGAAGTCAAGGTTATAGTGAGCTATGATCACACCATTGCACTCCTGCCTCTGAGGACAGAGCAAGACTTTGTCTGGAAAAAAAGAAAATGCGAATGAAGAAACATGGATTCACGAACATCTATGAATATTTGGTTTGAAAAGGTGAGGCCATGGTGTTTGCACTGAGATCATGGCCCCTCGTGCCCTTCCTCTCAGCTCAGTGAGGCTGAGACTCCACCCTGGACAGCTGCATGCAAGAACATGGGGTCCCCTGCTGCCTCCAGACCAAGGAAACAGGGCTCCCTCTGCCCCCAGCTCCCAATAGGAGGTTTTCTTTTTTTTTTTTTTTTTTTTTTTTTTGAGATGGAGTCTCGCTCTGTCGCCCAGGCTGGAGTGCAGTGGCCGGATCTCAGCTCACTGCAAGCTCCACCTCCCAGGTTTACGCCATTCTCCTGCCTCAGCCTCCCGAGTAGCTGGGACTACAGGCGCCCGCCACCTTGCCCGGCTAGTTTTTTGTATTTTTAGTAGAGACGGGGTTTCACCATGTTAGCCAGGATGGTCTCGATCTCCTGACCTTGTGATCCGCCCGTCTCGGCCTCCCAAAGTGCTGAGATTACAGGCTTGAGCCACCGCGCCCGGCCAGGAGGTTTTCATTCCAGGAAGAACAGGACATCAATTTCCTATTCTACCCCCAGCCATCTGTTGCTGAGACTAAGTCCTGGGTGAGTGTAGCCAAGAGTTGGGGGCCTCCTTCTTGCACCCGGCCCCGCTCATGGAACAGAGGCTCTGCCTTGGGTGCAGTGTGCTGCGGGTGCTGGGGCCCTGATCACTCCGGCCCTGGCTCATGTGGAAGTGACTCCATACCAGGAGAGGCAAACTTCGAGGACCTCGGCCATTGCCCCCACTCCCACCAAGTCCTCAGCCCCTAGCGCAGGGTGTCACTCAGAGAGAAGCTTTCCAAAGTCTCCACCCCCAGCTCCAGGGCCCTGGCTCCGAGAAAGATTTTTGCCTGATGAAGAAACAGGCCATAAAAAAGACTTCCCAATCTCTTCCCAAAGCAACTGACCTTATTTGCTACAGAGAATGAAGGAATTCAAAGCAAAAGTTGCTTTTGTTTTGATTTTGGTTAGGTTTGTTTGAGAGTGCAGTGACTCAATCTCCGCTCACTGCAACCTCCACCTCCTGGGTTCAAGCGATTTTCCTGCCTTGGCCTCCCAAGTAGCTGGGATTACAGGTGCCTGCCACCACACCCAGCTAATTTTTTTTTTCAATTTTTAGTAGAGACGGGGTTTCACCATGTTGACCAGGCTGGTCTTGAACTCCTGACCTCAGGTGATCCGCCCACCTCAGCCTCCCAAAATGCTGGGATTACAGGCATGAGCCACCGCACCCGGCCCAAAAGGTGCTTTTGAGAATAGTAGAGATTACAGTGAGAGATAATTGGGAGAAGATTCAAGACACAAGCTGAACTCTAGGCTGCTCCTTTGCAGGAGAGAACAGGGAATAGCACCAGTAGAAGGAGCCCTCCCAAAGTCAGAACAAATAACAGACATGGACCTCACACACTATTCCTTCCAAGGAGCCAGACTTCATAGGATCAGTGTGTACAGCGGGGCATTACAGGAAATTACAAAGCAATCCATTGGCAACTTGTAGAGCTTATTTCAACCAAGCAAGGATTAAAACAAAGAAGGGCTGGGTGCAGTGGCTCAAGCCTAAAATCCCAACACTTTGGGAGGCTGAGGTGGGTACATCATGAGGTCAGTTCAAGACCAGCCTGGCCAACATGGTCAAACCCCATCTCTACTAAAAAAAAAAAAATACCTGTAATCCCAGCTACTCGGGAGGCTGAGGCAGAGGATTGCTTGAACCCAGGAGGCAGAGGGTGCAGTGAGCCGAGATTGCACCACTACACTCCAGCCTGGGCAACACAGCGAGACTCGGTCTCAAAAAAAAAAAAAAAAAGAAAGAAAGAAAGAAAAAAGAAAAGAAAATTTGCATAGCTTAACAGCTGGGTATGGTTAGGGAAAGAGGAAGAGAGCCTTCGAAAACCACTGTCATCCCAGGGTAACTGCAGGCATACCCAAAGCTGGGCCCCCCTGAGAACGACCTTAGAAGCTGAACATCATAGGGAAGAAATAGACTTCACTAAAATAATCCAGCCAGTCACTAAACAAATAAACAAGAAAATAATAATAAGAAGCCCAGGGCAGGGGAGACTCGTACCCAGAATTGCTACAATGTATTATTTAAATGTCCTGTTTCCAACAAAAAAAATATGAAGCATGCAAAAAATTTAAAAAACAGGAAAGCATGACCCATAGATCGGGGGGAAATGCAGGCAAAGGAAACTGCCTGTGAGAGGCCACATGTTGATTTATCAGAAAAAGACTTTAAAGTAGCCATTATACACATGTTCATAAAACCAAAGGAAACCACAACTAAATAAAGGAATGTATGATGACGGTGTTTCATCAAACAGAGAATACCAATAAAAAGACAGAAATTGGGCCGGGCGCGGTGGCTCAGGCCTGTAATTCCAGCACTTTGGGAGGCCGAGGTGGGCAGATCACGAGGTCAGGAGATCGAGACCATCCTGGATAACACGGTGAAACCCTGTCTCTACTAAAAAATACAAAAAACTAGCCGGGCGTGGTGGCGGGCGCCTGTAGTCCCAGCTACTCGGGAGGCTGAGGCAGGAGAATGGCGTGAACCCGGGAGGCGGAGCTTGCAGTGAACCGAGATCCGGCCACTGCACTCCAGCCTGGGCGACAGAGCTAGACTCCGTCTCAAAAAAAAAAAATAAAATAAAATAAAATAAAATAAAATAGCTGGATGCAGTGACTCACACCTGTAACCCCAGCATCTTGGGAGGCTGAAGCAGGTGTATCACCTGAGGTCAGGAGTTCGAGACCAGCCTGACCAACGTGTGAAATCCCATCTCTACTAAAAATACAAAATTAGCCAGGCATGGTGGCAGGCGCCTGTAATCCCAGCTACTCGGGAGGCTGAGGCAGGAGAATCGCTTGAATCCGGGAGACGGAGGTTGCAGTTAGCCGAGATCATGCCATTGCACTCCAGGCTGGGTGACAAGATCAAAACTCCATCTCAAAAAAAAAAAAAAAAGAAAAGAAAAGAAAAAGTGTAGTAACTGAAATAAAATATTCACTAAAGGGATTCACCAGCTGATTTCAAATTCACATGGAATTGCAAAGGATCTAGAATGGCCAAAACAATCTTGATAAAGAAAAAATAAATGACTGAGTGTGCAGCTCACACCTGTAATCCCAGCACTTGGAAAGCCCAGGCAGGAGAATCGCTTGAGCCCAAGAAGTCAAGGCTACAATGAGCAGAGATCTCATCACTACCCTCCAGGCTGGGCCACAGAGCAAGACCCTGTCTCAAAGAATAAACACCAGGCCGGGCGCGGTGGCTCAAGCCTGTAATCCCAGCACTTTGGGAGGCCGAGACGGGCGGATCACGAGGTCAGGAGATCGAGACCATCCTGGCTAACACGGTGAAACCCCGTCTCTACTAAAAGATACAAAAAACTAGCCGGGCGAGGTGGCGGGCGCCTGTAGTCCCAGCTACTCGGGAGGCTGAGGCAGGAGAATGGCGGGAACCCGGGAGGCGGAGCTTGCAGTGAGCTGAGATCCGGCCACAGCACTCCAGCCTGGGTGACAGAGCAAGACTCCGTCTCAAAAAAAAAAAAAAAAAAAAAAAAAGAATAAACACCAGAAACAACCAACAAACAAATAACAATAATTAAATAAAAATAAAGGCCGGGGCCGGGCGCGGTGGCTCAAGCCTGTAATCCCAGCACTTTGGGAGGCCGAGACGGGCGGATCACAAGGTCAGGAGATCGAGACCATCCTGGCGAACACGGTGAAACCCCGTCTCTACTAAAAATACAAAAAACTAGCCGGGCGAGGTGGCGGCGCCTGTAGTCCCAGCTACTCGGGAGGCTGAGGCAGGAGAATGGCGTGAACCCGGGAGGCAGAGCTTGCAGTGAGCTGAGATCCGGCCACTGCAACTCCAGCCCGGGAGACAGAGCGAGACTCCGTCTCAAAAAAAAAAAAAATAATAAAAATAAAAATAAAAATAAAAATAAAAAACGTAGGGGTACATTTTCATGCCTTGTATTTGGCAATGGAACCTTTGATATGATACTCAAAACACAAGCAATAAAAGGATAAATTGTATTTTATCAAAATTAAAACTTCCGCTCATCAAAGGACACTTTCAAGACAATGAAAAGACAACCTACAGAATGGAAGAAAATATTTGTAAATAATAAATCTGGTGAGGGTTTCATATCCAGAATATACAAGAACTCGTAGAATTCAATACTAGAACACAAACAACCCAATTAAAAATGGGCAAAGGATCTTAAAAGACTTTTCCCCAAAGAAGGTATGCAAATGGCTCACAGCTCCTGAAAGATACTCAACCTCATCCATCATTAGGGAAATGCAAGTCAAACCCACAAGGACACACCCCTCACATCCCTAGGATGACTATTAAGCCAAACCTGCTGTCTTGATGACCCCGGCCCCTGTCTGCTGCCTGCCCATGTTGGTCCCTGAGGTCCATTGAGTGGACTCATTGTTGGCTCCTGGCCCTACCAAGCTGGGCCCTGGAATACCTTGGTGTCGCTAGAGTGAAAAGATTCATTAATTATGGACAGCCAGATCCTTCCAGGGCTAAGAGACCTGCCAGGGTGGCCCCAGCTTGTCCCTAACTTTGGATCTTAAAAAGGAAGCCCTGGCTGGGCGCGGTGGCTCATGCCTGTAATCCCAGCACTTTGGGAGGCCGAGACAGGAGAATCACCTGAGGTCAGGAGTTCAAGACCAGCCTAGCTAACATGGTGAAATCCCATTTCTACTAAAAAAAAATACAAAAAATTAGCCAGGCATGGTGGCACGAATCTGTAATCCCAGCTACTTGGGAGGCTGAGGCAGGAGACTTGCTTGAACCCGGGAGGCAGAGGTTGCGGTGAGCCAAGATTGTGCCACTGCACTCCGGTCTGGGGGACAGAGCGAGATTCCATCTCAAAAAAAAAAAAAAATGGAAGCCCTGAGTTCTGCCCAGTTTTGCCCTTTGAGTGTGAGCAGGAGATCCCACTATTACCCAAGCCCGGCTGTTCTGGGTGTGGGGCACAGTGGGGATCACAGCTCAGGAACCACTCCCACAGCCCCAAGAGCCTCCCCAACCCCACCAAGTCCACCTTTGACCTCTTCTCTGAGCTCCAAATGCCTCTTGGGCGCCATCCCCTGGACGTTTATCAGATGTACAACAGCCCAGATAAAACTCATCATTGCCGGGCGTGGTGACTCACTGGGCACGCATGACAAATAAAATGTTTTTTAAAGTATCTGTAGGCCGGACACGCTGGCTCATGCCTTTAATCCTAGCACTTTGGGAGGCCAAGGTGGGCGGATCACGAGGTCAGGAGATCGAGACTTTCCTGGCCAACATGGTGAAACCCCGTCTCTACTGAAAATACAAAATATTAGCCGGGCATGTTGGCACGCACATGTAGTCCCAGCTACTTGGGAGGCTGAGGCAGGAGAATCGCTTGAACCCAGGAGGTGGAGGTTGCAGTGAGCCGAGATCGTGCCACTGCACTCCAGCCTCGGCTACATAGCAAGTCTCCATCTCAAAAAAACAAACAAACACACACCACATTTTATTGGGGCCGGGCTTGGTGGCTCACGCCTGTAATCCCAGCACTTTGGGAGGCCAAGGCGGGTGGATCACCTGAGGTCGGGAGTTTGAGACCAGCCTCGCCAACATGGAGAAACCCTGTCTCTACTAAAAATACAAAATTAGCCAGGCATGGTGGTGCATGCCTGTAATCCCAGCTACTCGGGAAGCTGAGGCAGGAGAATTGCTTGAACCCGGGAGGCGGAGGTTGTGGTGAGCTGAGATCGTGCCATTACACTCCAGCCTGGGCAACAAGAGCAAAACTCCGTCTCAAAAAATAAAAAAAAATTGTGGTTGGGCATGGTGACTCAGGCTCACACCTGTAATCCTAGAACTTTGGGAGGCCGAGGTAGGAGGATTGCTTGAGGCCAGGAGTTCAAGACTAGTCTGGGCAACACAGCAAGATCCCATCTCTACAAAAAAGTAAATTTTAAAAAATTATGACATTTTGAGCTCCTTGATGAAAAAAAATCAAAAAGAGAGAAATGCAAGCCTGTAGTTCCAACTAGTCAGGGTGCTGAGGTGGGAGGATCTCCTGAGCCCAAGAGTTCAAGGCTGCAGTGAGTTGTGAACATGCCACTGCTCTACAGCCTAAGATATGGGAAAATCAAGAGCGTTTTTCTTTTCTTTCTTTTCCTGCTGTCATTGTATGAAATAGTCTATAGGTTTCCATTATATCCAGTTATAGAGGGTGTTACTGAGTTACGGATTTTCTGCCTGCTGGATCTGTCCGTTTCTGATAGAGGGACATTGAAGTCACCAATTATAATAGTTTCTCCTTGCAGTACTATCCCTTTTTGCCTCACATATTTTCATGTTCTGTTGTTAGGATCATACATGTTAAGGATTGTTATGTCTTCTTTGAGCATTGACTCCTTAATAATTATATAATGCCCTGTCTTTATCTCTGATGACTTTTTCTTTTCTTTTCTTTTCTTTTTGTTTTTTGAGACAGGGTCTCTGTCAACCAGGCTGGAGTGCAGTGATCTCGGCTCAGTGCAACCTCTGACACTCACGCTCAAGCGATTCCCGTGCCTCAGCCTGCAGAGTAGCTGGGATTACAGGCGAGCGCCAGCACGCCCCACTAATTTTTGAATTTTTAGTAAAGACAGGGTTTCATTGTGTTGGCCAGGCTGGTCTCGAACTCCTGGCCTCAGGTGATCTGCCTGCCTTGGCCTCCCAAAGTGTTGGAATTACAAGTGTGAGCCACTGTGCCTGGCCTATTCCTGATGACTTTCCTTGCTCTGAAGTCTGTACTGTCTGAAATTCATATAGAGACTCCTGCTGTCTTTTGATTAGTGTTGGCATAGTAGATCTTTCTTTATCCATTCGCTTTTAATACATACGTCTTTAGAGTGTAGTTTTTGTAAGCAACATACAGTTACGTCTTGGTTTTTGCTCTACTCTGACAATCTCTGTCTTTTACTTGGTTCATTTGGACCATTGATACGCAAAGGGATGTTGATATAATTGGATTAATAGCTGCCTTTTTTTGTTTTTACTGTTTTCTATTTGTTTTCTTTGTTTCTATTTTTGTCTTCCACTCTTTTTTTTTTTTTTTTTTTTTTGAGACGGAGTCTGGCTCTGTGGCCCAGGCTGGAGTGCAGTGGCGCGATCTCAGCTCACTGCAAGCTCCGCCTCCCAGGTTCCCGCCATTCTCCTGCCTCAGCCTCCCGAGTAGCTGGGACTACAGGCGCCGCCACCTCGCCCGGCTAATTTTTTGTATTTTTAGTGGAGACGGGGTTTCACCGTGTTAGCCAGGATGGTCTCAATCTCCTGACCTCGTGATCCGCCCGTCTCGGCCTCCCAAAGTGCTGGGATTACAGGCTTGAGCCACCGCGCCCGGCCGTCTTCCACTCTTTTTCTGCCTCTTGTAGTGTTTTGTCTTGGGGGTTTTTCTTTTTTTCTTTTCTTTTACTTTTTTTTTTTTTTTTTTTTTTTGGAGACAGAGTCTCCCAGGCTGGAGTGCAGTGACACAGTCTGGGCTCACTGCACCCTCTGCCTCACCCAGGCCATTCTCCTGCTTCAGCTTCCCAAGTAGCTGGGACAACAGGCGCGCGCTGCCAAACCCGGGTAAGTTTTGTATTTTTAGTAGAGACAGGGTTTCACCGTGTTGGCCAGGATGTTCTTTATCTTCTGACCTCATGATCCGCCCACCTCAGTCTCCCAAAGTGCTGGGATTGCAGGCATGAGTTACCGCACCTAGCCTATTTTTTTTTCTTTTTTTTCTTTTTTTTTAGATGGTATCTCGCTCTTGTTGCCCAGGCGGCAGTGCAATGGCAAGATGTGTGCTCACTGCAACCTCCACCTCCTGGGTTCAAGCAATTCTCCTGCCTCAGCCTTCTGAATAGCTGGAATTCCAGGAGCCCGCCACCACGCCCAGCTAATTTTTTGTATTTTTAGTAGAGACGGAGGTTTCACCATGTTGGCCAGGCTGGTGTCGAACTCCTGACCTCAGGTGATCCACCCACCTCAGCCTCCCAAAGTGGTGAGATTACACGCATGAGCCACCACGCTCGACCCTAAAAGTATTTTTTTATAGAGATGGATCTCCCTCTGTGGCCCAGGCTGGTCTCAAACCCCTGATCTCAAGTGACTGCCTGCCTCAGCTGCCCAAGTAGCAGGGATTACAAGCACAAGCCACCGCCCCCAGCTCTATTTAGGAACATCTTAGTTCCAAGTTTTGGCAATTATGGATAAGGCTGCTATAAACATATGTGTGCAGGCTTGTGTGGACATACGTTTTCAACTCATTTGGGTAGACACCAAGAGCTACATTCCAGCCTGGGCAACAAGAGCGAAACTCCATATCAAAAAGAAAAAAAAAAGAACAGAAATTAGGCCGGGCATGATGGCTTGTGCCTATAATCCCAGCACTTTGGGAGGCCAAGGCAGGCAGATGACTTGAGATCCGGAGTTCAAGACCAGCCTGGCCAACATGGCGAAACCCTGTCTCTACTAAAACTACAAAAATTAGCCAGGCGTGGTGGTGCATGCCTGTAATCCCAGCTACTCAGGAGGCTGAGGCACAAGAATCACTCCAACCCAGGAGGCAGAGGTTGCAGTGAGCCCAGATCATGCCACTGCACTCCAGCCTGGGTGATGAAGTGAAACTCTGTCCCAAAAAAAAAAAAAAAGATTATCTCACAGTTCTGAAGGCTCAAAGTCAGGAATCAAAGTGTTGAAGTCTCGAAGGGGGATCCTTCCTTGACTCCTCCAGTGTCTGGAGGCTACTGGCCGTCCTGGTGTTACCAAAACACCAGGGGTTCCACCTAGGGCCTGCTGCTCACCTCACAGAAAGCCAATCACTGAAACAACAATTATTGCCAAGGAAGAAGGCTTTAATCAGGCGCTGCAGCTGAGGGGATGGGAGGGATTTACCCCAGGAATGCAGGGGGTGGTTCAACATAAGAAAATCAATTAAAGTCATATACCGCATTAGTAGAACAAAGGGAAAAACACAGTCATAGCAGCTGACACAGAAAAAGCATCTAAGAAATTCTAACATTTCATGATTAAAACACAGAGAAAACTATGAAACGAGGGGATTTGCCTCAACATGATAAAAGGTATTTGTGAAAAACCCACAGTTATCATCATACTTAATGCTGAAAGACTAAAAGCTTCCCCCTAAGATCAGGAACAAGACACAGAGGTTCACTTTTACCACTGCTACTCGATGTTTTTTTGTTTTGTTTTGTTTGTTTTATTTTGTTTTTGAGAGGGAGTCTTGCCTGTAATCCCAGCACTTTGGGAGGCCAAGGCGGGCGGATCACCAGGTCAGGAGATTGAGACCACGGTGAAACCCCGTCTCTACTAAAAATACAAAAAATTAGCCGGGCGCGGTTGTGGGCACCTGTAGTCCCAGCTACTCGGGAGGCTGAGCCAGGAGAATGGCGGGAACCCGGGAGGGGGAGCTTGCAGTGAACCAAGATCGCGCCACTGCACTCCAGCCTGGGCGACAGAGCGAGACTCCGTCTCAAAAAAAAAAAAAAAAAAAAAAGAGAGGGAGTCTTGCTCTGTCACCCAGGCTGGAATGCAGTGGCGCGATCTTGGCTCACTGCAGCCTCTGCCTCCCGGGTTCAAGCAATTCTCCTGCCTCAGCCTCCCCAGTAGCTGGGACTACAGGTGCGTACTGCCATGCCCAGCTAATTTTTGTATTTTTAGTAGAGACGGGGTTTCACCATGTTAGCCAGGATGGTCTTGATCTCCTGACCTCGTGATCTGCCCACCTTGGCCTCCCAAAGTGCTGGGATTACAGGTGTGAGCCACCGCACCCACCCTAGTCAACATTTTACTAGAAGTTGTAGCCAGAGCCTTTAGGTAAGAAAAAGCAATAAAGGCATCAAATTGGGAAAGAAGAAATAAAACCATCTCTATAAATACAGAAAATCCCAAAGAATACACACACACAAATTACTAGAGCTAATAAGCAAATTCAGCAAAATTTGACAGGTGTGAGCCACTGTGCCTGGACCAGTTGTGTTTCTATACACTACCAAGAAACAATTCAAAAATGTAATTAAGAAAACCGCCGGGCATGGTAGCTCACACCTGTAGTCCCACACTTTGAGAGGCCTAGGCGGGTGGATCCCTTGAGCCCAGGAGTTCAAGACCATCCTGGGCAATGTGGTGAAACCCCCTCCCTACAGAAAATACAAAAATTAGCCGAGCGTGATGGCATGTGCCTGTAATCCCAGCTACTCAGGAGGCTGACGTGGGAGGATCACCTGAGCCCTGGAGATCAAGGCTGCAGTGAGCCGTCACGTCATGCATCATTGCACTCCAGCCTGAAAAAGGAGTGACATTCTGCAACATGTTACAACGTGAATGAACCTTGAAAACAAATATAAGTGAAATAAGCCAGACACAAAAAGACAATATTGCATATTTCCACTTACAGAGGTACCTACAAGAATCAAATTCATAGAGACGGAAAGTAGAAGAGTGCTTACAAGGGTCTGGGCAGAGGGAGGAAAGGGAAGTTTGTTTTTTGGGTAGAGTTTCAGTTTGGGATGTCGAAAAAGTTCTGGAGATAAATAATGGCGATGGTTACATACCAATGGCTACATGAATGTACTTAATGCCCCTGAATTGTATGTGTGAGAAATGGTTAAGATGGTACGTTTTACGTCTATTTTTTTTTTTTTTGTCTTTTTTTTTTTTTTTTTTTTTTCCTTTTTGTGGAGAACGGGGTCTCGCTATATTACCCAGGCAGGTCTCGAACTCCTGGGCTCAAGCTATCCTCCCGCCTCTGCCTCCCTGAGAGCTGGGATTACAGGCGTGAGCCACCGCGCCCGGCTTTACGTCTATTTTATACCATCCCCCCTAAAAAAATTATTTTTAAGAGTCAAGATCTCACTCTGTCTTCCAGGCTGGGGTGCAGTGGAGCAATCAAAGCTCACTGCAGCTTCGAACTCAGCCAGCTTCCCTGGCGCAAGCGATCATCCCGCTTCAGCGTCCGGAGTAGCTGGGTCTACAGGCGGTGCCACCACACCCAGCTCATTTTTAATTTACTTCATTTTATTTATTTATTTATTTATTTATTTATTTATTTATTTATTTATTTATTTTTGAGGTGGAGTTTTGTTCTTATTGCCCAGACTGGAGTGCAATGGCGCAGTCTCGGCTCACCGCAACCTCTGCCTCCCGGCTTCAAGTGATTCTCCTGCCTCCGCCTCCTAAGTAGCTGAGATTACAGACATGCACCACCAACGCCCAGCTAATTTTGTATTTTTAGCAGAGACGGTGTTTCTCCACGTTGGTCAGGCTGGTCTGGAACTCCCGACCTCAGGTGACCCGCCCGCCTTGGCCTTCCAAAGTGCTGGGATGACAGGCGTGAGCCACCGCGCCCAGCCTGATTTTTACTTTTATTATTATTTTTGTTTTCCCCTTGGTAGGGACTGGATTCCGCTACGTTGCCTGGGCTGGTCTCCAACTCACAGAACAAAGGATCCTCCCGCCTGGGCCTGGGCGTGGGAGCCCAGAACGCTGAGATTACCGGATTACAGGCGGGCGCAGCACACCAGGAACAAGCACGTCCCGCTTTATTTTTATTTTTTTTTTGTTGTTGTTTTTATTTTTTGAGACGGAGTCTCGCTCTGTCGCCCAGGCTGGAGTGCAGTGGCCAGATCTCAGCTCACTGCAAGCTCCGCCTCCCGGGTTCACACCATTCTCCTGCCTCAGCCTCCCAAGTAGCTGGGACTACAGGCGCCCGCCACCTCGCCCGGCTAGTTTTTTGTACTTTTTAGTAGAGACGGGGTTTCACCGTATTAACCAAGATGGTCTCGATCTCCTGACCTCGTGATCCGCCCGTCTCGGCCTCCCAAAGTGCTGGGATTATAGGCTTGAGCCACCGCGCCCGGCCAACACGTCCCGCTTTAAAAGTTCAGGTTTGTTATTAAGCATTCCTTAAATTAAATTAATTTAGTTTAATTTAAATACATTTTTAAAACAATTTTTTAAAATTACATTTCCACCTAAAACATTAATTTAAATTATTATTATTATTATTTTATTTTATTTTATTTATTTATTTATTTTTTTTGAGACGGAGTCTCGCTCTGTCGCCCAGGCTGGAGTGCAGTGGCCAGATCTCAGCTCACTGCAAGCTCCGCCTCCCAGGTTCACGCCATTCTCCTGCCTCAGCCTCCTGAGTAGCTGGGACTACAGGCGCCCGCCACCTCGCCCAGCTAATTTTTTGTATTTTTTTTAGTAGAGACGGGGTTTCACCGTGTTCGCCAGGATGGTTTCGATCTCCTGACCTCGTGATCCGCCCGTCTCGGCCTCCTAAAGTGCTGGGATTACAGGCTTGAGCCACCGCGCCCGGCCAATTTAAATTAATTTTTAAAACAAATTTTTAACATTAAGTTTCCACCTGAAACATTAATATGTGTCGTTAAGTGATGATACTGGAAAAGAAGTTATTGCCAAACTATTTTCCTATTTATTTCCTAATGGAATCGGAAATAGCGAAAGTATCTCGCCATCAGTTAAAAGTGTGTGGCGGATGTGGACCCAGCAGAGGCTGAAATGTGGAGGATTAAGACTATACTTTCAGGGATCATTTTTATAGTTTGTTAGTAGGGAAGCTTTTCTGAACGTGTAGAGCATCCAAAGTCACGAGGAGAGGAGCAGGCATAGTGTTCTCTCCTGAGCGTGAAGTGGGGGTTTTTGGTGTTGCCTCAGTGCAACTGCTGTTTGCCATTCATGATCGTTCTTCTCTCCACTTTGGAGAGTAAGAGGGAGAGGGCGTGGTTTGAGTGGTTTCCTTTCTTAGTGATGTAAGGACGGATGATGGTTTAGTAAGTTCTGTGTTTTTATTTTGGTGGTGGTAAACCTGGCATTTTATCTTAGTGATTTTTAAATCTTAATCTTGACAGAGGGGATTCTGTGATATATTCTACCTGTTTTTCCATTTCTTCTCACCCGCTGCCTCCTCTGCTCTCGCTTTTTTTTTTTTTTTCTTTGTTTTTTTTTTTCTCCCCCAACAACCCTAGATGGAGTCTCACTCTGTCGCTCAGTTGCTCAGGCTCGAGTGCAGTGGCGCGATCTCGGCTTACTGCATCTTCTGCCTCCTGGATTCAAGGCGATTTTCCTACTTCAGCCTCCTGAGTAGCTGGGGTGCAGCACCACCACACCTGGCTAACTTTTTGTATTTTTAGTAGAGACGGAGTTTCACCATATTGGCCAAGCTGGTCTCGAACTCCTGACCTCGTGATCCCCCAGCCTCGGCCTCCCAAAGTGATGGGACTACAGGCATGAGCCACAGTGCCCGACGTGCCTCCATTTTTTTCTCTCTCTCTTTTTTTTTTTTTTTTGGAATCGGTAGCATTTGATAGCAGTAGGAGTCTATCTGAGTTTCCCCAATTTGTCTGCTGTTCCTGTGTTTTAAGCAATGCGATACAGCCAACAGTGTAGTTGGCTCTCCTTAAAGAGACTTACAAAGGAAAGCAATTTAACATTCTTCTAATCACTCTTGGGTGCTATGCTTACTTCTTTTATGTTTCTTTAGTAAAATAAAAAGCAGCTTTTCTTTTTTTTCAGACGGAGTCTCGCTTGGTCCCCCAGGCTGGAGTGCAGTGGTGCCATCTTGGCTCACTGCAACCACCGCCTCGAGGATTCAAGTGATTCTCCTGCCTTAGCCTCCGGAATAACTGGGACTATAGGCGCATGCCCACCACTCCCGGCTGATTTTTGTATTTTTGGAAGAGATGAGTTTCACCACGTTGCCAGGCTGGTCTCAAACTCCCGACCTCAAGTGATCCACCTGTCTCGACTTCCCAGAGTGCTGGGATTACAGGCATGAGCCACAGTGCCCAGCCTACAGATACTTTAAAAAACATTGTATTTGTCACGCCTGTAATCCCATCACTTTGGGAGGCCAAGGCGGGTGGATGACGAAGTCAGGAGATCGAGACTTTCCTGGCCAGCATGGTGAAACCCCGTCTCTACTAAAAATACAAAAAATTAGCCGGGCATGTTGGCACGCGCCTGTAATCCCAGCTACTTGGATGCTGAGGCAGGAGAATCGCTTGAACCCAGGAGGCAGAGGTTGCAGTGAGCCGAGATCATGCCACTGCACTCCCGCCTGGGCTACAGAGCAAGACTCCATCTCAAAAAACAAAACAAAAAAAACAAAACACACACACACACACACACATGTATTTATTTGGGCCAGGCTCGGTGGCTCACGCCTGTAATCCCAGCACTTTGGGAGGCCAAGGCGGGTGGATCACCTGAGGTTGGGAGTTGGAGACCAGCCTCATCTCTACTAAAAATACAAAATTAGCCAGGCTTGGTGGCACATGCCTGTAATCCCAGCTATTCGGGAAGCTGAGGCAGGAGAATCGCTTGAACCCGGGAGGCGGAGTTTGTGGTGAGCTGAGATCAAACCATTACACTCCAGCCTGGGCAACAAGAGCGAAACTCCGTCTCAAACAATTAAAAAAAAAAACCAAAAAACTGTGGTTTGGCATGGTGACTCAGGCTCACACCTGTAATCCTAGAACTTTGGGAGGCCGAGGTAGGAGGATTGCTTGAGGCCAGGAGTTCAAGACTAGTCTGGGCAACACAGCAAGATCCCATCTCTACAGAAAAGTAAAATTTAAAAAATTATGACATTTTGAGCTGCATGATGAAAAAAATTTAAAAAAGAAAGAAAGGAAGAAAATTGGCCAGGTGCACACTTGTAGTTCTAACTAGTCAGGGTGCTGAGGTGGGAGGATCTCCTGAGCCCAGGAGTTCAAGGCTGCAGTGAGCTGTGATCGTGCCACTGATCTGCAGCCTAAGATACAGGAAAAACAAGTGTTTTTCTTTTCTTTCTTTTTCTGCTGTCATTGTATGAAATAGTCTATAGGTTTCCATTATATCCAGTTATAGAGGGTGTTACTGAGTTACGGATTTTCTGCCTGCTGGATCTGTCTGCTTCTGATAGAGGGACATTGAAGTCACCAATTATAATAGTTTCTCCTTGCAGTGCTATCGCTTTTTGCTTCACATATTTTGATGTCCTGTTGTTAGGATCATACATGTTAAGGATTGTTATGTCTTCTTTGAGCATTGACTCCTTAATAATTATGTAATGCCCTGTCCTTATCCTGGATGACTTTCTTTTCTTTTCTCTTTTTTTTCTGAGATGGAGTCTCACTCTGTTTCCCAGGCTGGAGTACAGTGGCTGGATCTCAGCTCACTGCAAGCTCCGCCTCCCGGGTCTACGCCATTCTCCTGCCTCAGCCTCCGGAGTAGCTGGGACTACAGGCGCCTGCCACCATGCCCGGCTAATTTTTTGCATTTTTAGTAGAGATGGGGTTTCACCGTGTTAGCCAGGATGGTGTTGATCTCCTGACCTCGTGATCTGCCCGCCTCCATTCCCAAAGTGCTGGGATTACAGGCGTGAGCCACCGTGCCTGGCCTTTTCTTTTCTTTTCTTTTTGAGACAGGGTCTCTGTCAACCAGGCTGGAGTGCAGTGATCTTGGCTCAGTGCAACCTCTGCCTCCCACGCTCAAGTGATTCCCGTGCCTCAGCCTGCAGAGTAGCTGGGATTACAGGCAAGTGCCACCACGCCCCACTAATTTTTGTATTTTTAGTAAAGACAGGGTTTCATCGTGTTGGCCAGGCTGGTCTCGAACTCCTGGCCTCAGGTGATCTGCCTGTCTTGGTCTCCCAAAGTGCCGGGATTACCGGTGTGAGCCAGTGTGCCTGGCCTATTCCTGATGACTTTCCTTGCTCTGAAGTCTGTACTGTCTGAAATTCATATAGAGACTCCTGCTTTCTCTTGATTAGTGTTGGCATAGTAGATCTTTCTTTATCCATTAATACATACGTCTTTAAAGTGTAGTTCTTGTAAGTAACATATAGTTATGTCTTGTTTTTTGCTCTACTCTGAAAATCTCTGTCTTTTACTTGGTTCATTTGGACCATCGATATGCAAAGGGATGTTGATGTAATTGGATTAATAGCTGCCTAGTTTTGTTTTTACTGTTTTCTATTTGTTGCCATTGTTTCTATTTTTGTATTTTTGTCTTCCACTCTTTTTCTGCCTCTTGTAGTGTTTTGTCTTTGGTGTTTTTCTTTTCTTTTCTTTTCTTTCTTTTTTTTTTTTTTTTTTTTTGAGACAAAGCCTTGCTCTGTCAAGCAGGCTGGAATGCAGTGGCACAATCATGGTTTATTGTAGCCTCAAGCTCCTGGGATCAAGCAATCCTACCATCTTGGCCTCCCAAGTAGCTGGGACCACAGTTGTGCACCACCGTGCCTGGCTAATTCTTTTTAAATTTAATTTTTTGTAGAGACAGGGTCTACTATGTTGCCCAGGCTGGTCTCAAACTCCTGGGCTCAAGTGATCCTTCTGTCTCAGCCTCTCAAGTAGCTGGGACTACAGTCACATGCCACCATGCCCGGCTAATTTTTTTATTTTTTGTAGAGATAGGATCTTGCAGTGCTGTTCAGGCTGGTCTCAAACTCCTGGCCTCAAGCGATCCTCCCGTCTCAGCCTCCCACAGCACTGGGATTACAGGTGTGAGCCACTATGCCCAGTCATAAATAAAATATGTTTTAGAGTATCTGTGTCCACTGATAAGGGTGTAGTCACTTCTTCCCTCACCCGCTCCTATAAGTGCCGAGGATTCCACTGCACTGACCCAGGGAATGTTGTGCCTTCAGGGAATGTTGAGGCCTAGCAGATGTTAAACAACATATGACACACCTAAGTATTTCATTGGACTTACAGTACACAGGTGGCTCTTGGTTTGATTTTCTTCTGACTTTATTTCTCTCACTCCTGCCTCTCAGAGTAAAAGATTTGCTGCTTATCTTTGCTGTCCATGGGCTGTGGGCTGCTGGGCTGAAAGAAGGTACCACTTAAAAGGGAAATCTTCTTGCTCTTATAAAAATTCTAATGTAACTCACTTAAGGTGAAGAGGTCGATGATGACAAGAGTAAGGACAGCAGGCAAAGCTTTCTCAGGACAGAGAGAAGATGGGGTACCAGGATTAGATTTTCAACCTATTAGGAAAAAAAAAAAAATACCAGTGATTTATACAAGAAAAGAGTTTATTTCTCTCTCCCATAACAAAATCTGGGGGTAGACACTCCAAGACCAGTCTTGGACCTTGACTGTCTCCCATGCCACACTCAGTAAGGGCTGGTCTTGGTGACAGGCTCCTAAAACATGGAATGTGGCTGGTGGGAACAGTGGCTCATGCCTGTAATCCCAACACTTTGGGAGGCTAAGGCAGGCAGATCACTTGAGGTCAGGAGTTCGAGACCAGCCTGGCCAACATGGCGAAACCCTGTCTCTACCAAACCTACAAAAATTAGTCAGGCGTGGTGGCACACGCCTGTAGTCCCAGCTACTCAGGAGGCTGAGGGACAAGAATCGCTTGAACCCGGGAGGCAGAGGTTGCAGTGAGCCGAGATCGCACCACTGCACTCCAGCCTGGGTGTCAGAGTGAGACTTTGTCTCAAACAAACAAAAAAACAAACACACAAAAAAACACAAAGAAATGGAATGCGGTCAGGCGCGATGGTGCACCCCTGTAATCCCAGCACTTTGGGAGGCTGAGGCTTGTGGATCGTTTGAGCTCAGGAGTTCGAGACCAGTCTGGGCAACATGGTGAGATCCTGTCTCTACAAAAAATGCAACAAATCAGCCAGGCACGATGGAGCATGCCTGTACTCCCAGCTACTTGAGAGGCTGAGGTAGGAGGACCTCTTGAGCCTGGGAAGTCAAGGCCGCAGTGAGCCAAGATTGCACCCCTGCATTTCAGCCTGGGCAACAGAGTGAGACCCTGTCTTTTAAAATAAATTTTAAAATAAAACTTTTAAATAAAGAAACAAGGAAGTTGATTTTTGTACTGTGTAAGATAAGGATCCAATTTGTTCTGCATGTGGGTATACAATTTTACCAATACCGTCTATTGCCACTTTGTCCTTGAAGAGACAGTCCTTGGTCCCTTTGTCGAGAATCAATTGGCCATAACTGTTTGGGTTTATTTCTGGGAGAGTGAGATCCTGTCTCAAAAGAAAGAGTGAAAGAAAGGGAAAGAACAAGCAAAGAAAAGAAAAGAGAAGAAAGAAAGAGAGAGAGAGAAAGAAAGGGGGAGAAAGAGAGAGAGGAAGGAAGGAAAGAAGGAAAGGAAGGAAGGAAGGAAGGAAGGAAGGAAGGAAGGAAGGAAGGAAGGAAGGAAGGAAGGAAGGAAG
>NC_037684.1:74235632-74242991 GCF_003255815.1 Theropithecus gelada | reverse complement strand
AGGAAGGAAGGAAGGAAGGAAGGAAGGAAGGAAGGAAGGAAGGAAGGGAGGAAGGAAGGAAGGAAGGAAGGAAGGAAGGGGAAACGAAAGGAAAGGGAAGGAGAGGAAGAAATGGAATGCAAAAGAAGTGACACTGCGTGAACTTCAAGGCTAGGTCATGAGCAGTGTCCACCCTCTCTGGAAAACTCACTCTTGGAACCCTGCCACCATCCCTGTGAGGAGGGCCAGGCCACACACACAGGCTACCTGAAAGCCCCACTGAGGTCTCAGCTGACAGACAGACAGCATCCGCCATCAGACATGGGAGTGGTCTTCACTTGTGATCTCCATCTCTGCCCTCCATCTGAGAGTAACCACAAGGAAGACCCGAGGCAGGCACCATCTAGCTGAGCCGAGGCAATCACCAGAACCAAGAGACGTAATAAACAATTAATGATAATTTTACACCACAAGTTATGACTCAGGGACATTTCCTAAAGAAAAAAAAAAAAAACCTTAAGTTTGGGGTGGTTCATTAAGTGGCAGCACGTAACAGCTGTGTTCTATCCTGTCTCCCAGAATTCCCTGACAGGATTAAGACCCAGTTACCTGTAGCAGTAATTTACTTAATAACAATGCCGTTTGGTGACTATTTCCCCCATCCTACTCCCTTATCACTATTTCTTTTTTTTTTTTTTTTTTTTTGAGACGGAGTCTCGCTCTGTCGCCCAGGCTGGAGTGCAGTGGCCGGATCTCAGCTCACTGCAAGCTCCGCCTCCCGGGTTTACGCCATTCTCCTGCCTCAGCCTCCCGAGTAGCTGGGACTGCAGGCGCCCGCCACCTCACCCGGCTAGTTTTTTGTATTTTTTAGTAGAGACGGGGTTTCACGGGGTTAGCCAGGATGCTCTCGATCTCCTGACCTCGTGATCCGCCCGTCTTGGCCTCCCAAAGTGCTGGGATTACAGGCTTGAGCCACCGCACCCGGCCTCCTTATCACTATTTCTTAAGGTCATCTCCCAGCCGGGCGAGGTGGCTGACGCCTGTAATCCCAGCACTTTGGAAGTCCAAGGTGGGCGGATCATGAGGTCAGGAGATCCAGACCATCCTAACTAACATGGTGAAACCCCGTCTCTACTAAAAATATAAAAATTAGCCGGGAGTGGTGGTGCTCTCCTGTAGTCCCAGCTACTTGGGAGGCTCAGGCAGGAGAATTGCTTGAACCCAGGAGGTAGAGGTAGCAGTGAGCCAAGATTGTGCCACTGCACTCCAGCCAGGGCGACAGAGCCAGACTCTGTCTCAAAAAAATAAAAATAAAAATAATAGTGATAATAATTTTTCACTATTTTTTCAAAAATCCATTTTAACTGGGCATCCTGTTTTTGCTTGTTCGTTTGTTGGTTTGTTTTGAGACAGAGTCTCATTCTGTTGCCCAAGCTGGAGTGCAGTGGTGTGATCTCAGCTCACTGAAAGTTCTACCTCCCGAGTTCACGCCATTTTTCTGCCTCAGCCTCCCAAGCAGCTGGGACTACAGGTGCCCACCACCACACCCAGCTAATTTTTTGTATTTTTAGTAGAGATGGGGTTTCACTGTGTTAGCCAGGGTGATCTCGATCTCGTGACCTTGTGATCCGCCTGCCTCAGCCTCCCAAAGTGCTGGGATTACAGGCGTGAGCCACCGCGCCCGGCCATCCTGTGTTTTTGAGGTGTGAAGCAGTAGGCATGGATAGGAAGTATGTGGCTGGCAGTTGCTGCTGGCTGCCAGCTAGAAGCTTAGCTGGGGCTGTTAGCCCAGGGCCTCAGTTCTCTGCATGGGTCTTTCTGTGTTGCTTCTTGGGCTTCCTCCCAACATGGTGGCTCATTTCCAGAAGGAGCATCCCAAATGATAGCAATCAGAAGCTGCTAGTCCTCTTGAGGTCTTAACTCGGAAGTCCCAGAACACTGCTTCTGGTGCATTCTAGTCGGGGTGCATTCTAGGGGTGAAAACAGCCACAGGGCCAGGCCAGATGCAAGGGGAGGAGAAATAGGCTTCACCTCCGGATGTGGGGGTGGTGGAGTGTACAGGGCGCGGAGAATTTCTTGGTGGCCACCTCAGTAGATAATCAGCTATAGTGGGAAGGCAATTTCCTTCTTCATTCACTTTCATTCTGTGGATTATGCCCAGATAAAATATCTGCACAGTGTTAGGGCTTTCTGTATTTTGCACTCAGTTTTTTCAATTATGGGGTGGGACCGATTAGTGAGCTATAAAGTTAGTATACTGAATCCAAACTATTTTTTTAAAAAACTTCTTTTGAAGGCCAGACGCGGTGGTTCACGCCTGTAATCCCAGCACTTTGGGAGGCTGAGGCGGGCAGATCACGAGGTCAGGAGATCGAGACCATTCTGGCTAACACGGTGAAACTCCATCTTTACTAAAAACACAAAAAATTAGCCGGGCGTGGTCACGGGCGCCTGTAGTCCCAGCTATTCAGGAGTCTGAGGCAGGAGAATGGCGTGAACCCGGAAGGCGAAGCTTGCAGTGAGCCAAATTGCGCCACTGCACTCCAGCCTGGGCGACAGAGCAAAACTCCCTCTCAAAAACAAAAACAAACAATTTCTTTTTAATTTGCAAATTAAATCTGGACATGCACAAAAGTGGAAGGTATGAGCCATGAGCCCCCACTACCACCACTCAGCCTCGACCCCCATCTGTTTGTTTTTTTTTTTTTTTTTGAGATGGAGTCTCGCTCTATCGCCCAGGCTGGAATGCAATGGCCGGATCTCAGCTCACTGCAAGCTCCGCCTCCCGGGTTTACGCCATTCTCCTGCCTCAGCCTCCGGAGTAGCTGGTACTACAGGCGCCCGCCACCTCGTCCGGCTAGTTTTTTGTATTTTTTAGTAGAGACGGGGTTTCACGGGGTTAGCCAGGATGGTCTCGATCTCCTGACCTCGTGATCCGCCCGTCTCGGCCTCCCAAAGTGCTGGGATTACAGGCTTGAGGTACCGCGCCCGGCCCCCCCACCTGTTTTTATACTTCTTGCCTCTACCCACCTTTGAGTGCTTTAAAAAATAAAAATAAATAGATGGAAAAACAGAGAATAGAAAATATCAGAAAAGGAAGAATGTTACTTTGTGAAAAATTGTGTCTACTGAGTTGGAATATGAAACATGTTTGCAAAACTGTCCTCACACTTTGCTAAAATACACTTTACTAGAACAAAGCACTCATCCTGCACAGCCTCTGTGGGGAAGCATCCAACAGCATTTAATAACATTGTTTTGTTTTCATCCTATTCACTTTCATTGTTATTGGCTATGAAAGTGACACAAAATTTCCAGTTAAAAGTAGCAATAGATAGTTCCCCTTTAAGTACAAGTATTGACCAGGTGTGGGCGCTCACGCCTGTAATCCCAGGAACTCTGGGTGGCTGAGGCAGGAGGATGGCTTGAGTCCAAAAGTTTAAGACCAGCCTCGGCAACATACCAAGACCCTGTGTCTCTACAAAAAATACATCAATTAGCTGGGAGTGGTGGCACAAGCCTGTAGTCCCAGCTACTCGGGAGGCCGAGGCAGAGGATTGCTTGAGCCCAGGAGGCGGAGGTTGCAGTGAACCGAGATTGCACCACTGCAGTCCAGCCTGGGGGACAGAGCGAGACCCTATCTCAACAAATAAACAAACACCCCCCCCATCTATTTATAGAATATAAAAATTTTAAGTTTTACTAGGTAGTTATAGTTGAGGGAGGGTGTGGTGAAAACACGAGAGTGGCCGCAGCCCAGTCCCACCACAGTCTGCGGAGCCGCTGTCTGTCCCGGCTCCTGGCCGATCTGCGGCAGATCCCGTCATTTCTGCCTCGGTCTCTGCGTCTATGGGTACCGGTGCGTGGGTGGGTCAGTCTCTCTCTTGCGTTCTGTGTCTGTGTGGCCTGGGCGCTGGCGGGTGTGGAGTGGCCCTGCCTCAGGCCGTCCTTAGAACATCCCCCGCGAGGACCCCTCATTCGCTTCTGGGACCGGAAGGCGACTGTAGTTCCGGGAGC
The DNA here is from genome assembly GCF_003255815.1 of Theropithecus gelada. Taxonomy (NCBI): domain Eukaryota; kingdom Metazoa; phylum Chordata; class Mammalia; order Primates; family Cercopithecidae; genus Theropithecus; species Theropithecus gelada. Next base: position 74,238,995 of record NC_037684.1, on the reverse strand, counting down.
CGCCGCAAGAGGGCAGAGGGGGCCATAGGATGGGGCTCTGCCCGTTGGGGCTGCCTTGGGATGTGACTAAGAAACCGGGCAGCCCTGGGAGGAACCGCACTCCCAGCGCCCCAGACACAGATTCGAACCCGGGCTCCATTCCTAGGTTAAGGCTTTTAATCCTACCACCTTCAAAATGGGTTACTGTAAGCATTAAAGAATGTGAATATAAGGTACCTAGTTTGTGAACCTGTTTTTCCCATTTGGTTGGGGAACTGTGGACCTCCCACAGGGGCTGCGACCATTTAATAAGTTATACAATTTCAGGAATTTTTATTTCCCTAGTGCCTGGTACTGAGAGCAGTAAGCAAGGGAATGACATGATTAGAAAATGAAATAGAAGGAAAAGGAGGAGGGGGAGTGGAAGAGGAGGGGGAAGAGGAAAAAAAATATGATAAAATGCACTTAAAAAAATCCAGGGGCCGGCCGGGCGCGGTGGCTCAAGCCTGTAATCCCAGCACTTTGGGAGGCCGAGATGGGTGGATCACGAGGTCAGGAGATCGAGACCATCCTGGCTAACACAGTGAAACCCCATCTCTACTAAAAAATACAAAAAACTAGCCGGGTGAGGTGGCGGGCGCCTGTAGTCCCAGCTACTCGGGAGGCTGAGGCAGGAGAATGGCGTGAACCCGGGAGGCGGAGCTTGCAGTGAGCCGAGATCCAGCCACTGCACTCCAGCCTGGGCGACAGAGCGAGACTCCGTCTCAAAAAAAAAAAAAAAAAAAAAATCCAGGGGCCAGACATGGTGGCTCACACCTGTAATTCCAGCGCTTTGGGATGCTGAGGTGGAAGGATTACCTGAAGCCAGGAGATCAAGACCAGCCTGGGCAACATAGTGAAATCCTGCCTCTACAATAAATAAATAAATAAATAAGTAAATAAATAAATAAGTCAGGTATGGTGTCGAGCACCTCTGGTCTCAGCTACTTGAGGCTGAGGTGGGAGGATGACTCGAGCCCAGGAGTCTGAGGCCGCACTAGGCAGTGATCATGCCACTGCACTCCAGCCTGGGTGACAGAGCAAGACTCTTATCTCTGGAAAAACAAACAAACGAACAAACAAACAAACAAACGAACAAACTATTATCCTACCCCTCATCAATAACTACACTGGGTTTTTGGGTTTTCATATATGGATTTGTGGTCTTTTTCTCACAACAAACTCAAACATCCAAATATAAATTTATGAATATTTGCTCACAAACTCAGAAGTGCAAGAAATGTCACACTAATTCATTAAATTTTAAAATATTTGTTTAAGTACTTGTTTCATAAACATGCTCAACAGAAAAAATCCAAGCCACTTATAGAAAGTATACAGAAAAGGCCAGGCGCGGTGGCTCACACCTGTAATCCCAGAACTTTGGGAGGCCGAGGTGGGTGGATCACGAGGTCAGGAGATCGAGATCATCCTGGCTAACACAGTGAAACCCCATCTCTCTAAAAATACGAAAAAATTAGCCGGGCATGGTGGTGGGCAACTGTAGTCCCAGCTACTCCAGAGGCTGAGGCAGGAGAATGGCATGAACCCAGGAGGCGGAGCTTGCAGTGAGCCGAGATCGCGCCACTGCACTCCAGCCTGTGTGACAAAGTGAAACTCCATCTCAAAAAAAAAGTATACAGAAAAAAAGCAATAAATCTCCCCCTATCTGTGCGGTTTTATATTTCATGAATATCATCACAGAATTCTCTCCACACAGCCTCAATCTATCTATCCATCTATATAGGATGAACGAACGGATGCACAGGTAAGTTTTTCGGTTTTTTGAGACTGGGTCTGGCTCTGTTACCCAGGCTGGGAGGCAGTGGTATGATCTCCGCTCAGTGCAACCTCCACCTCCTGGGCTCAAGCCATTTTCCCACCTCAGCCTCCCAAGTAGCTGGGACTACAGATGCGTGCCACCATGCTTGGCTAATTGCTTTGTATTTTTTGTAGAGATGCAGTTTCATCCTGTTGCCGAAGCTGATCTTGAACTACTGAGCACAAGATACCCACCTAACTTGGCTTCCCAAAGTGCTGGGATTATAGGCGTGGACCACCACGTCCAGCTGACAGATAAGATTTTTTTTTTGAGACGGAGTCTCGCTCTGTCGCCCAGGCTGGAGTGCAGTGGCGTGATCTCGGCTCACTGCAAGCTCCGCCTCCTGGGTTCACGCCATTCTCCTGCCTCAGCCTCCCAAGTAGCTGGGACTAAAAGCCCCCGCCACTATGCCCGGCTAATTTTTTGTATTTTTAGTAGAGAGAGGGTTTTGCTGTGTTAGCCAGGATGGTCTCGATCTCCTGACCTCGTGATCCGCCCACCTCGGCCTCCCAAAGTGCTGGGATTATAGGCGTGAGCCACCACTCCCAGCAAGATTTTTTAAGACTGGGATCATAATCCATGCTATTCTGTTTGTGTGTGTACAGCCAGTGACTTGTCATTGTGCCAGTGTATTTTAAAAAATTAGTAGAGTTCAGGCACAGTGGCTCATGCCTGTAATCCTAGCACTTCGGGAGGCCGAAGTGGACAGATCACCTTAAGTCAGGAGTTCAAGACCAGCCTGACCAACACGGTGAAACCCCGTCTCTACTAAAAATACAAAAATTAGCCAGGCATGGTGGTGCATGTCTGTAATCCTAGCTACTTGGGAGGCGGAGGCAGGAGAAGCTCTTGATTCAGTGAGACAAGATCGCACCACTGCGCTCCAGCCGGGACACAGAGCAAGACTCTGTCTTTAAGAAAAAAAAAAAAAAAATTAATTAGTAGAATTTTCTGGGAGGAGCGGTTATATATAGGTTTACAGAAGAATTGAGCCCAAAGAACAGAATCCCCATACATCCTCTCTCCCACACCCCTACACTCATTTCCCTATTAGTAGTAACATTTTGCATTATAGCGTGATATTTCTGTTACAACTGATGCACCAATGTGCACATGGAGTTATTAAATAAGGTCCATAGTTCACATTACAGCTCATTCCTGGTGTTGTACATTCTGTGGGTTTGGACAAATGTGTAATGCTGTATCCACCATTGTCACGTCATACAGAGTAGTTTCGTGGCCCTGAAAGTCCCCTGTGCGCTGCCGGTTCATCCCTCCCTCCCCCATCCCCTGCCAACCAGTGAGCCTTTTACCGTCTCCATAGTTTTGCTTTTCCAGAATGTCATGTGTATGGAATGATACAGTATATGGCCTTTTCACATTGGCTTCTCTTGCTTAGTAATATCCATTTAAGGTTCTTGAATGTTTTTTCATGGCTTGATAGCTCATTTGTTTTTAGCACTGAATAATATCTAATTCTCTGGATGTACCACAGTTTATTTATCCATTCATCTATGTAGGAC
>NC_037684.1:74190051-74216186 GCF_003255815.1 Theropithecus gelada | reverse complement strand
GGCCGGGCGCGGTGGCTCAAGCCTGTAATCCCAGCACTTTGGGAGGCCGAGACGGGCGGGTCACGAGGTCAGGAGATCGAGACCATCCTGGCTAACACAGTGAAACCCCGTCTCTACTAAAAAAAAAATACAAAAAAACTAGGCGGCCGAGGTGGCGGGCGCCTGTAGTCCCAGCTACTCGGGAGGCTGAGGCAGAAGAATGGCGTGAACTCGGGAGGCGGAGCTTGCAGTGAGCCGAAATCCGGCCACTGCACTCCAGGCTGGAGGACAGAGCCAGACTCCGTCTCAAAAAAAAAAAAGAAAAAGAAAAAAAAAATTGTCCTACATAGATGAATGGATAAATAAACTGTGGTACATCCAGAGAATTAGATATTATTCAGTGCTAAAAACAAATGAGCTATCAAGCCATGAAAAAACATTCAAGAACCTTAAATGGATATTACTAAGCAAGAGAAGCCAATGTGAAAAGGCCATATACTGTATGATTCCATACACATGACATTCTGGAAAAGCAAAACTATGGAGACGGTAAAAGGCTCACTGGTTGGCAGGGGTTGGGGGAGGGAGGGATGAACCGGCAGCGCACAGGGGACTTTCAGGGCCACGAAACTACTCTCTATGACATGACAATGGTGGATACGGCATTACGCATTTGTCCAAACCCACAGAATGTACAACACCAGGAATGAGCTGTAATGTGAACTATGGACCTTATTTAATAACTCCATGTGCACATTGGCGCATCAGTTGTAACAGAAATATCACGCTATAATGCAAAATGTTACTACTAATAGGGAAATGAGTGTAGGGGTGTGGGAGAGAGGATGTATGGGGATTCTGTTCCTTGTGCTCAATTCTTCTGTAAACCTATAACCGCTCCTCCCAGAAAAGTCTACTAATTAGTTTTTTGTTTTTTTTTTAAAGACAGAGTCTTGCTCTGTGTCCCAGCTGGAGTGCGGTGGTGCAATCTTGTCTCACTGAATCAAGAGATTCTCCTGCCTCAGCCTCCCAAGTAGCTAGGATTACAGACATACACCACCATGCCTGGCTAATTTTTGTATTTTTAGTAGAGGTGGGGTTTCACCGTGTTGGCCAGGCTGGTCTTGAACTCCTGACTTGAGGTGATCTGTCCACCTTGGCCTCCCAAAGTGCTAGGATTACAGGCATGAGCCACTGTGCCTGAACTTTACTAATTTTTTAAAATATACTGGCATAATGACAAGTCACTGGCTGTACACACACAAACAGAATAGCATGGATTATGACCCCAGTCTTAAAAAATCTTGCTGGGCGCAGTGGCTCACGTATGTAATCCCAGCACTTTGGGAGGCTGAGGCGGGCGGATCACGAGGTCAGGAGATTGAGACCATCCTGGCTAACACAGCAAAACCCTCTCTACTAAAAATACAAAAATTAGCCGGGCGTGGTTGTGGGCGCTTGTAGTCCCAGCTACTCAGGAGGCTGAGGCAGGAGAATGGCGTGAACCCAGGAGGCGGAGCTTGCAGTGAGCCGAGATCACGCCTCTGCAATCCAGCCTGGGCGACAGAGCGAGACTCCGTCTCAAAAAAAAAATCTGTCAGCTGGACGCGGTGGTCCACGCCCATAATCCCAGCACTTTGGGAAGCCAAGTTAGGCGGATATCTTGTGTTCAGTAGTTCAAGATCAACTTCGGCAACAGGATGAAACTGCATCTCTACAAAAAATACAAAGCAATTAGCCAAGCATGGTGGCATGCATCTGTAGTCCCAGCTACTTGGGAGGCTGAGGTGGGAAAATGGCTTGAGCCCAGGAGGTGGAGGTTGCACTGAGCGGAGATCATACCACTGCCTCCCAGCCTGGGTAACAGAGCCAGACCCAGTCTCAAAAAACCGAAAAACTTACCTGTCCATCCGTTCGTTCTTCCTATATAGATGGATAGATAGATTGAGGCTGTGTGGAGAGAATTCTATGATGATATTCATGAAATATAAAACCGCACAGATAGGGGGAGATTTACTGCTTCTTTTCTGTATACTTTCTTTTCTTTTTTTTTTTTTTGAGATGGAGTTTCACTTTGTCACCCATGCTGGAGTGCGGTGGCGCGATCTCGGCTCACTGCAAGCTCCGCCTCCCGGGTTCACGCCATTCTCCTGCCTCAGCCACTAGAGTAGCTGGGACTACAGGCACTCACGACCACGCCCGGCTAATTTTTTTGTATTTTTAGTAGAGACGAGGTTTCACTGTGTTAGCCAGGATGGTCTCGATCTCCTGACCTCGTGATCCGCCCACCTCGGCCTGCCAAAGTGCTGGGATTACAGGCGTGAGCCACCGCGCCTGGCCTTTTCTGTGTACTTTCTAAGTGGCTTGGAATTTTTCTGTTCAGCATGTTTATGAAACAAGTACTTTAAAAAATTTTTTTTTAATTTAATGAAGTAGTGTGACATTTCTTGCACTTCTGAGTTTGTGAGCAAATATTCATAAATTTATATTTGGATGTTTGAGTTTGTTGTGAGAAAAAGACCACAAATCCATATATGAACACCCAAAAACCCAGTGTAGTTATTAATGAGAGGTAGGATAATTGTTTGTTTGTTCGTTTGTTTGTATTTTCAGAGATAAGAGTCTTGCTCTGTCACCCAGGCTGGAGTGCAGTGGCATGATCACTGCCTACTGCAGCCTCAAACTCCTGGGCTCGAGTCATCCTCCCACCTCAGCCTCCCAAGTAGCTGAGACCAGAGGTGCTCGCCACCATACCTGACTTATTTATTTATTTACTTATTTATTTATTTATTGTAGAGGCAGGATTTCACTATGTTGCCCAGGCTGGTCTTGATCTCCTGGTTTCAAGTAATCCTTCCACCTCAGCATCCCGAAGCGCTGGAATTACAGGTGTGAGCCACCATGTCTGGCCCCTGGATTTTTTTAAGTGCATTTTATCATATTCTTTTTCCTCTTCCCCCTCCTCTTCCACTCCCCCTCCTCCTTTTCCTTCTATTTCATTTTCTAATCATGTCATTCCCTTGCTCACTGCTCTCAGTACCAGGCACTAGGGAAATAAAAATTCCTGAAATTGTATGACTTATTAAATGGTCGCAGCCCCTGTGGGAGGTCCACAGTTCCCCAACCAAACGGGAAAAACAGGTTCACAAACTAGGTACCTTATATTCACATTCTTTAATGCTTACAGTAACCCATTTTGAAGGTGGTAGGATTAAGAGCCTTAACCTAGGAATGGAGCCCGGGTTCGAATCTGTGTCTGGGGCGCTGGGAGTGCGGTTCCTCCCAGGGCTGCCCGGTTTCTTAGTCGCATCCCAAGGCAGCCCCAACGGGCAGAGCCCCATCCTATGGCCCCCTCTGCCCTCTTGCGGCGGCTCCCGGAACTACAGTCGCCTTCCGGTCCCAGAAGCGAATGAGGGGTCCTCGCGGGGGATGTGCTAAGGACGGCCTGAGGCAGGGCCACTCCACACCCGCCAGCGCCCAGGCCACACAGACACAGAACGCAAGAGAGAGACTGACCCACCCACGCACCGGTACCCATAGAGCAGAGACCGAGGCAGAAATGACGGGATCTGCCGCACACCGGCCAGGAGCCGGGACAGACAGCGGCTCCGCAGACTGTGGTGGGAATGGGCTGAGGCCACTCTCGTGTTTTCACCACACCCTCCCTCAACTATAACTACCTAATAAAACTTAAAATTGTTCTATAAATAGATTGGGGGTGTTTGTTTGTTTGTTGAGATAGGGTCTCGCTCTGTCCCCCAGGCTGGACTGCAGTGGTGCAATCTCGGTTCACTGCAACCTCGGCCTCCAGGGCTCAAGCAATCCTCTGCCTCGGCCTCCCGAGTAGCTGGGACTACAGGCTTGTGCCACCACTCCCAGCTAATTGATGTATTTTTTGTAGAGACACAGGGTCTTGGTATGTTGCCGAGGCTGGTCTTAAACTTTTGGACTCAAGCCATCCTCCTGCCTCAGCCTCCCAGAGTTCCTGGGATTACAGGCGTGAGCGCCCACACCTGGTCAATACATGTACTTAAAGGGGGACCTTATCTATTGCTACTCTTAAGTGGAAATTTTGTGTCACTTTCATAGCCAATAACAATGAAAGTGAATAGGATGAAAGCAAAACAAGTTATTAAATGCTGTTGGATGCTTCCCCACAGAGGCTGTGCAGGATGAGTGCTTTGTTCAAAAACGAGTTTTAGCAAAGGGTGAGGACAGTTTTGCAAACATGTTTCATATTCCAACTCAGTAGACACAATTTTTCACAAAGTAACATTCTTCCTTTTCTGATATTTTCTATTCTATGTTATTCCATCTATTTCGTTTTATGTTTTAAAGCACGCAAATGTGGGTAGAGGCAAGAAGTATAAAAACAGGTGGGGATCGAGGCTGAGTGGTGGTAGTGGGGGCTCATACCTTCCACTTTTGTGCATGTTCAGATTTAATTTGCAAATTAAAAAGAAGTTGTTTTTTGTTTTTGTTTTTGAAATGGAGTTTCGCTCTGTCGCCCAGGCTGGAGTGCAGTGGCGCAATCTCGGCTCGCTGCAAGCTCCGCCTCCTGGGTTCACGCCATTCTCCTGCCTCAGCCTCCCTAGTAGCTGGGACTGAAGGTGCCCGTGACCACGCCCGGCTAATTTTTTGTGTTTTTAGTAAAGATGGGGTTTCACCATGTTAGCCAGAATGGTCTCGATCTCCTGACCTCGTGATCTGCCCGCCTCAGCCTCCCAAAGTGCTGGGATTACAGGCGTGAGCCACCGTGCCTTGCCTTAAAAAGAAGTTTAAAAAAAAACTAGTTTGGGCCGGGCGCGGTGGCTCAAGCCTGTAATCCCAGCACTTTGGGAGGCTGAGATGGGCGGATCAAGAGGTCAGGAGATCAAGACCATCCTGGCTAACACGGTGAAACCCCGTCTCTACTAAAAAATACAAAATGTTAGCCGGGCGTGGTGGCGGGCGCCTGTAGTCCCAGCTACTCGGGAGGCTGAGGGAGGAGAATCGCGAGAACCCGGGAGTCGGAGCTTGCAGTGAGCTGAGATCTGGCCACTGCACTCCAGCCTAGGCGACAGAGCGAGACTCCGTCTCAAAAAAAAAAAAAAAAAAAAACAACAACAAAAAAAAACTAGTTTGGATTCAGTATACTAACTTTATAGCTCACTAATTGGAAAAACTGAGTGCAAAATACAGAAAGCCCTAACACTGTGCAGATATTTTATCTGGGCATAATCCACAGAATGAAAGTGAATGAAGAAGGAAATTGCCTTCCCACTATAGTTGATTATCTACTGAGGTGGCCACCAAGAACTTCTCCCCGCCCTGTACACTCCACCACCCCCACATCCGGAGGTGAAGCCTATTTCCCCTCCCCTTGCATCTGGCCTTGCCCTGTGGCTCTTTTCACCCCTGGAATGCACCCCGACTAGAATGCACCAGAAGCAGTGTTCTGGGACTTCCGAGTTAAGACCTCAAGAGGACTAGCAGCTTCTGATTGCTATCATTTGGGATGCTCCTTCTGGAAATGAGCCACCATGTTGGGAGGAAGCTCAAGAAGCAACACAGAAAGACCCATGCAGAGAACTGAGGCCCTGGGCTAACAGCCCCAGCTAAGCTTCTAGCTGGCAGCCAGCAGCAACTGCCAGCCACATACTTCCTATCCATGCCTACGGCTTCACACCTCAAAAACACAGGACGGCCGGGCGCGGTGGCTCACGCCTGTAATCCCAGCACTTTGGGAGGCTGAGGCAGGCGGATCACGAGATCAGGAGATGGAGACCATCCTGGCTAACACGGTGAAACCCCGTCTCTACTAAAAATACAAAAAATTAGCTGGGTGTGGTGGTGGGCACCTGTAGTCCCAGCTGCTTGGGAGGCTGAGGCAGAAAAATGGCATGAGCTCGGGGGAAGGTAGAACTTTCAGTGAGCCGAGATCACACCACTGCACTCCAGCCTGGGCAACAGAGTGAGACTCTGTCTCAAAACAAACAAACAAAAACAGGATGCCCAGTTAAAATTGATTTTTGAAAAAATAGTGAAAAATTATTATCACTGTCATTTTTATTTTGATTTTGATTTTGAAATGGAGTCTGGCTCTGTCACCCTGGCTGGAGTGCAGTGGCACAATCTTGGCGCACTGCTACCTCTACCTCCTGGGTTCAAGCAATTTTCCTGCCTGAGCCTCCCAAGTAGCTGAGACTACAGGTGAGCACCACCACTCCTGGATAATTTTTATATTTTTAGTAGAGACGGGGTTTCACCATATTGGCCAGGCTCGTCTCGAACTTCTGACCTCGTGATCTGCCCACCTCGGCCTCCCAAAGTGCTGGGATTACAGGTGTGAGCCACTGCGCCCGGCCTGAAAAATTATTTAGTATAAGTATGCCCCAAATAACATGGGACATTCTCATAACAAAAAAAAAAAAAAAAAAAAAAAAACATTCATTGTTTTCTAATTTAACTGGGAATCCTGTATTTTTATCTGATATGTTCAGCAACCCTGCGGACTTTCTCTGGCTTCAAGAGAATGCTCAGTCTGGGCAAAGGGCAAAGGAACAATGAGGACGAGTGCCACCCTCTCCAGCCCTTGTTGGGACACTTCCGAGCTGTGCCCGCCCAGGGGCACTGAGCCTCTGCTGCCTGCAGCGGTGACCTGCTCCTTCTTGGCTTTCCCCCCTTGATCTCTCTTCCCCACACGTCTGCTCTGGTGCCTCGTAGGGTCACCTCCCAAAGAAACTCCCAGTATCGAAGTTCTTGTCTCAGGGTCTTTTTTTTTTTTTTTTTTTGTGAGACGGAGTCTTGCCCTGTAACCCAGGCTGGAGTGCAGTGATGCAATCTTGACTCACTGCAACCTCCGCCTCCTGTGTTCAAGCAATTCTCCTGCCTCAGCCTCCCGAGTAGCTGGGACTACAGGCGCGTGCCACCATGCCTGGCTAATTTTTTTAATTTTTTAGTAGAAACAGGGTTTCACTATGTTGGCCAGGACGGTCTTGATCTCCTGACCTCATGATCCATCTGCCTCAGCCTCCCAAAGTGCTGGGATTACAGGCGTGAGCCACCGTGCCTGGCCTATTTTAGGAGAACTCAAACCAAGACAGGAAGAGCTGGGTAAATACTAACTTTAATGATGGCCATTATTCCAATTATTCACTCACATTTCCTCTTACTGTAGAGGAAAATAAACAGGAATAATGTAATAATCACAGCTAACATTAATTAAGCGCCTACTGGATATGATACATGTTCCAGATGTACTAACTCACTTCTCAACAACAACCCTCTGAAATATCTTTAGGTCCATTTTACACATGGGGAAACCAAGGCACAGAGAGCCTGAGCAACTTAACATCTCATTGCCAACAAGCAACAGAGCAGAATTCACACCTGGAAAGTGGGGCTTAATAAAATGTAAAATTGTTCTATAAATAGATAAAGTGTTATTAAAAAGAAAAATAGCCGGGCGCGGTGGCTCACGCCTGTAATCCCAGCACTTTGGGAGGCCGAGGCGGGTGGATCACGAGGTCAGGAGATCGAGACCATCCTGGCTAACACGGTGAAACCCCGTCTCTACTAAAAATGCAAAAAATTAGCCGGGCGAGGTGGCGGATGCCTGTAGTCCCAGCTACTCGGGAGGCTGAGGCAGGAGAATGGCGTTAATCTGGGAGGCGGAGCTTGCAGTGAGCCAAGATGGCACCACTGCACTCCAGCCCGGGCGACTGAGCGAGACTCCATCTCAAAAAAAAAAAAAAAGAAAAAAAGAAAAATAGAATGAATTTTGAAATGTCAATTAATGTACTTATTCATTTTACTCTTGAGACAGGGTGTCACTCTGTAACCCAGACTGGAGTGCAGTGGTGCAATCATGGCTCACTTCAACCTCGAACTCTTGGGCTCAAGTGATCCTCTCACCTCAGCCTCCTGAGTAGCAGGTGGACACCACTCAGGGCCCACGTGTTCACATTAGGCCGCAGTGCCTCTCCAAGCCCCAGAATGATATCCAAGCCCCTTGTCCTGGTCCTCAAGTCTTTCTCTGACCTGGTCATCCCTACTACCTGCCCTTTCTTCTCCAACTACCTTGAATCACTTGAAGAATCTCCAGGCCTCACGCCTTTCATTGCTGCTCCTTCTGCCTTGAACACCCTCCCTCCTTGTCATTCCCACTTTTCAAGTCTCACATAGGTGTGCACTGCCTCCTTCAGGAAGCCTCTCGGCACTCACCCAAGTCTGTCAGGCTCCTCCAGGTTCCCATGGCCTCCCAGGTGTCCCCTATTTGATCACAAGCGCGGGCTTTGGAGGAGTTGATAGAGGAGTGGGCGGCCGAGTGAGAGGCACCATGAGGAGTGGGCAACTGAGTAAGAGGCACCGTCCTGCCTCATGGTTAGCTCAAAAATTGATAAACCAGCACCCAGTGGGCACCTACTGTATGCAAGGCACTGTTCTCAGTGCTGGGGCTACCCATGGAAGCAGACAGACAAAAATCCCTGCACTAACAGGCCGACTTTCTCCTGGGCAGGCAGATGATAAACACAGTAAGTAGAATGGAGGTGGTCCAAGGAGAGCACACAAGGGAGGGTGCTGGGTGTTCATGTCGTTTGCATGGCCACGAGAGCGTGCTGCGGGGGCATCGACGTTCCCACCTTCCCATGAGGCCTCCCCTAGCATCTTGCAACACACATCGGCCCCTCCAGCTTCACTTCTTTTTGTTTTGTTTTGTTTTGTTTTTTGAGATGAAGTATTGGTCTGTCACCCAGACTAGAGTGCAGTGGCATGATCTTGACTCACTGCAACCTCTGCCTCCCGGGTTCAAGCCATTCTCCTGCCTCAGCCTCCCAAGTAGCTGTGACTACAGGTGTCCGCCACCATGCCCGGTTATTTTTTGTATTTTTAGTAGAGACTGGGTTTCAACATGTTGGCCTGGCTGGTCTCCAACTCCTGACCTCAAGTGAGCCGCCCACCTCAGCCTCCCAAAGTGCTGGGATTACAGATATGAGCCACCACCACGCCCGGCTTTTTTTTTTTTTTTTTTTTTTTTGGCGGAGTTTCGCTCTTGTTGCCCAGGCTGGAGTGCAATGGCATGATCTCAGCTCACCACGACCTCTGTCTCTCGGATTCAAGTGATTCTCCTGCCTCAGCCTCCCGAGGAGCTGGGATTGCAAGCATGCACCACCATGCCTGACTCATTTTGTATTTTTGGTAGAGACAGAGTTTCTCAGTGTTGGTCAGGCTGGTCTCAAACTCCTGACCTCAGGTGATCCGACTGTCTCGACCTCCCAAAGTGCTGGGATTACAGGCGTGAGTCACCGCGCCAGGTTCGGCTTCATCTCTTTAATAGGCACTCACCCTGTGCTAGACAACGGACTTTCCGCGTTGTGTTTATTGTTTACTGCCTGTCCTCTGTGTCAGCTTCCTGAGGCAGTGATTTTGCTCATCCTTGTCCCTGCTATATCTCCGGTGCCCAACTCAGTATGTAGCACATCGTAAGTACTCAGGAAAGAGTTGTGGAGTATACATTTTGCAGAAGGGGAAACTGAATCTCAGGGAAGGAGGATGATTTGCTCGAGGTCACATGAAAATTAGAAATCAGGACAGGGATTTGAGCAGGATCCGTGGCTCCGAGACCGAGGCTCCTCTCTGGGTGACTCTTTCCTGGATTCTGGCCTCATTTGGACCCCCAGGGCCCTCGACCTGAGCCTGGGGCAGAGCTAGGACCCAGGCGGGCGAGGCTGAGCTGCTAGCTGAGAGTCGCCAGCAGAGAGCGCTGTCTACACGTGTCCGGGTGCAAGGAGGCACCAGTAGGGCTGAGCCGGGGGAGAAAGAGGGAGCGGCGGGTAGTGGGGTGGTGGGGTGGTGGGGTGGTGGGGCGACAGGATGGGGAGGAGACTGAGGCAGGGGGGCTGTGGGAACCTGCAGGAGAACTTTTCCAGCTGGATGAAAGCAGGTTTCCCAGGAGTTTATCTTTTAACAGTATGCTGAAAAATAAATGGGAGGTGGCCTTTGAGATAGCCAAGTGTGTTCCAGGTGGACGGAACAGCATGTGCGAAGGCCCAGAGCCGGCCTCCGGATCTTTTCAGTATGCATCTTGGTCAGGGGACGATGGTCGGCCAGGGCATGTGCAGGGCTGCCTGGAGTGCTGCAGCACTGGCCTTGGTGAGTCTTTGGGCACAGATGGAGGGGTAAAGGAGGTACTCCTGCCGAACTTTAATTACGCCCAGGCGTGGTATCCCAGCACCTTGGGAGGCCAAGTTGAGAGAATTGCTTGAGGCCAGGAGTTCGAGACCAGCCTGGGCAACATAGTGAGATGCGATCTCTACAAAAAGTTTAAAAATTAGCCAGATGGGCCGGGCGCGGTGGCTCACGCCTGTAATCCCAGCACTTTGGGAGGCCAAGGCGGGCGGATCACAAGGTCAGGAGATCGAGACCATGGTGAAACCCCGTCTCTACTAAAAATACAAAAAATTAGCCGGGCGCGGTGGCGGGCGCCTGTAGTCCCAGCTACTCGGGAGGCTGAGGCAGGAGAATGGCGCGAACCCGGGAGGCGGAGCTTGCAGTGAGGCGAGATCGCGCCACTGCACTCCAGCCAGGGGGACAGAGCAAGACTCCGTCTCAAAAAAAAAAAAAAATAGCCAGATGTGGTGGCATACACTTGTAGTCCCAGCTACTCTGGAGGCTGAGGTGGAAGGATCCTGTGAGCACAAGAAGTGGAGGCTGCAGTGAGCTGAAGTAGCCACTGCACTCCAGCCTGGGTGACAGAGCAAGACCGTGTCTAAAAAACAAACAAATAAGTAAATCCCCTAGTCTCAGATATTCTGTTAGAGCAACACGAAACACACTAAGACACTAAGACAGGGAGGAAGGGGCTGGGTGGGCTCCCACAGTCCTGTCCAGTCACTGGGCCTGTGCAGCACGGCACTTCCCGGGTGCATCAGCACAGAGCCTTTCCTGAGTGCTGCTGCCATCTGTCCTCCAGTTATGAAGGGAACAAGAGACCCAGAAGGGGTGGGGTCGGCCCATGGTCTCCCTTGTTCACAGCCTTGGGCTGGAGTCCTTGTACAGAGCTGCCTCCTGGTCAGCCAGGAAAGGCTCACTGGAGGAGGAGGGGTAGGTCAGGCCTTTTCCCAGCCTCAGAACAGGACATGGGTGGGGGATGTTGGTGTCTTCTACACTGGGGCCTGCCCACCTTCTTCCCCCAGTGTTCCTCCATCCTGCTCTGAGCGCTGTGCAGAGGACCCTGGACTATGGGGTTCATCCTTTCCCAGGGAGGTTTCAAGGGCCCACATAGCCCGCTCCCCGCACCCCATGGAGGCTCAATGAGAGCACAATTACCGGCACTGTTAACCTGCTGGAGTTGGAACCTGGAGTCCTGGAAGGTCAGAGGTCAAGCTGGGGGGCTGCGGGGGGACTGCCTGCACTGGCCACTGCAGTGCAGAGAAGCTGAGGTGACCTTAATCTGAGAGACTGGAGACCACGGCCGGGTGAGGGTGCATGGGAACTGGGTGGATGGAGACTGAGTGGATGGGGACTGGGTGGATGGGGACTGGGTGGGTGGGGACTGGGTGGATGGGGACTGGGTGGATGGAGACTGGGTGAATGGATACTGGGTGAATGGATACTGGGTGGATGGGGACTGGGTAGATGGGTACTGGGTGGATGAGGACCGGGTGGATGGGGACTGGGTGAATGGATATTGGGTGGATGGGGACTGGGCAGATGGATACCGGGTGGATGGGGACTAGGTGGATAGAGACTAGGTGGATGGGGACTGGGTGGATGGAAACTGGGTGGATGGAGACTGGGTGAATGGAGACTGGGTGGATGGGGACTGGGTGGATGGAGACTGGGTAGATGGATACTGGGTGAATGGGGACTGGGTGTTTTTGAGACAGAGTCTCGCTCTGTCACCCAGGCTGGAGAGCAGTGGGGCTATCTCGGCTCACTACAACCTCTGCCTCCCGGGTTCAATCGATTCTCCTGCCTCAGCCTCCTGAGTAGCTGGCATTACAGGCACCTGCCATCTCGCCAGGTTAATATTTTTGTATTTTTTTTTACTAGAGACAGGGTTTCACCATGCTGGCCAGGCTGATTTCAAACTCCTGACCTTGAGTAATCCACCCACTTCAGCCTCCCAAAGTGCTAAGATTACAGGCCTGAGCCACCACGCCCGGGTGTTTGTTTTTTGATACAGGGTCTCACTCTGTCGCCCAGACTAGAGTGCAGTGGTGCTATCATAGCTCATTGCAGCCTCAATCTCCTGGGCTCAAGTGATCCTCCCACTTCAGCCTCCTGAGTAGCTGGGACTACAGGTGCACACTGCCATGCCTGCCTAGTTTTTTATTTTGTAGAGATGGGGTTTCACCATGTTACCATGGTCTTGAACTCCTAAGCTCAAGTGATCCACCCACCTCGGCCTCCCAAAGTACTGGGATTACAAGCATGAGCCAACACGCCCAACCTGAATGGCCGCTTTTGATGGAGCACTTACTACGTGTCGCTAAACCCCTCTGAACCTCAGTTTCCTCCTTTGTAGTGTGGGACTTGCTCGAGGACTCACTGCTGGCTTTGGGGAGCACAGAGAGAACCCAGGTCTTTGTGATTCTGAAGTCTAGGTTCTTCCATCGGCAGCTGCCGTTTCCAGAATTGGTCCCACCCCAGGGGGATCAGTCAGGTGATGCGAGATCCTGCTCGGGGATGTGGAAAGGGAATGGGGGCCGGGCGCGGTGGCTCAAGCCTATAATCCCAGCACTTTGGGAGGCCGAGACGGGCGGATCACGAGGTCAGGAGATCAAGACCATCCTGGCTAACACGGTGAAACCCCGTCTCTACTAAAAAAATACAAAAAACTAGCTGGGTGAGGTGGCGGGCGCCTGTAGTCCCAGCTACTTGGGAGGCTGAGGCAGGAGAATGGCGTAAACCCGGGAGGTGGAGCTTGCAGTGAGCCGAGATCCGGCCACTGCACTCCAGCCTGGGCGACAGAGCGAGACTCCATCTCAAAAAAGAAAAAAAAGAAAGGGAATGGGAAGTCAAGGCACCCTACCTGGTCCCATGCTGATCCACCTGGTGTACCCATCTGAGAAACAGGGGTGGGGACCAGACTGGATGATGCAAATGGCATGTGGCATTGACCCTCACCCTGGCCACAGCCTCCAGGTGGGCAGAGTGCACTCCCTGTCTCTGGACTCTGGGCTCAGCCATGTAACTTGCTTTGGTCAAAGGGATGGCAGCGGATATAACAAGACTAAAGGCTTGAGGTGCGCTTCCACAGTGGGGCTGTCTTCTTGTGCTTCTGCTATGAGAAGATCGTCCCCCTGCATGGCTGCCGGCCCTTCAGCCTCGCCCCACCAAGAGACACATGGAACAGCCGGAGCCCAGCCTAGAGCCTGTATCCCAGCCTAACCTGAGGCAGAGCCACCCAGCCAAGACCAACTGACCCTCAGCTAACCTGTAGATGCATAAGGGGGAATTCAATGATTGTTCTAAGCCACTTGAGTTTTGGGGTTGTTTGTTATGTGGCATTATTGCAGTAATAGCTAATACAAGCCTGACATCACTGTACAACTCTTGGACTCTGAGCTGCATTTACGTCCTGAATCCATCACTTACTGAGAATCAGGTCTTTATTATTATTATTAATTTTACTCCATCAATTTCAAGTTTTCCATAAGAGACATAGATAATGTAAAGGTCAAAAATTTTGGGCAACAAAACAGAGATAACTACAAAATCTCTGGCGAACAACAGTTGCTACCTTTGCACCAAGCTGAACTCTGAGCTTCCTGACAGGCATGGCAAAGAGAGGAAGAAGATGCACTAGTCATATGCTGGGGAGCATCCAGGTCCCACGGGCTGCATCCCACGGGCTGGTGACCTCCCCACTGGGGCCCTCTTCACATTGCTATGGGATACCCACATAATCTTTTCCCCAGCTTTCCTCCTTCCAGACCCTACTCCAGTGTTACCCCAACTTGAAGCCTTCCTGGCTGTTAGAATTTCTCACAGCAGATCGCCTCAGTCACTCATTAGTTCATCCCGTATCTACTGGCATCAACCTATGTTGTACTTAGAAAAGATGTATCAAGGCCGGGCGCGGTGGCTCATGCCTGTAATCCTAGCACTTTGTGAGGCCAAGGCAGGTGTATCATGAGATCAAGAGATCAAGACCATCCTGGCCAACATAGTGAAACCCCGTATCTACTAAAAAAATACAACAAAATTAGCCGGGCGTGGTAGTGAGTGCCGGTAGTTCCAGCTACTTGGGAGGCTGAGGCAGGAGAATCACTTGAACCCAGAGGCGGAGCTTGCAGTGAGCCAAGATTGTGCCACTGCACTCCAGCCTGGCGACAGAGCGAGAGGCTGGGCACTGTGGCTCATGCCTGTAATCCTAGCACTTTGGAGACCAAGGCAGATGGCTTGCCTGAGGTCAGGAGTTCAAGACCAGTCTGGGCAACACGGTGAAACTCCCTTCTCTACTAAAATACAAAAGAAATTAGCTGGGCATGGCGGCATCCGCTTGTAGTCCCAGCTACTTGGCAGGCTGAGGCAGGAGAATGGCTTGAACCCAGGAGGCAGAGGTTGCAGTGAGCCGAGATCACATCCCTGCATTCCAGCCTGGGTGACAGAGCAAAACTCCATCTCTATAAAAAGAAAAAAGAAAAGAAAAAAAGGAAAAGAAAAGATGTATCGAGTGAATAATGAATAAATGAGTGAATAAAGAAATGAATTTACAGATGGGGAAGTGAATTAATGAAGTTAAAAGCAAGTACATGGAAGCAAGTGTTTGTTTACCTGAGTCTGAAGAGCAGAGTTACTTAGGGGAAGGAGCCCTAAGTGGAGGCACTGGCGTTTGAGGTGGTCTGGCCTATACATTTGTAAAGAATGCTTGAGAAGTTTCTTGAGGGGTTCTGGGAGCTGAGGACCACATCAGAATTCTAGCTGAGAACAATTTGTCAGCTGTCGCAGTGCAAAGCATGGTGGTTGAACTCAAATGCCGCCCAGCAGATGACAGGGACACTTTCCACCTAGTTCAGGAACATAGGCTAAGGCACTTCAGGGAGCTTTTGTTTGTTTGTTTTTAATTTTTTTGAGACAGGGCCTCACTCCGTCACCCAGGCTGACTGCAGTGATGCGATCTTGACTCATTGCAGCCTGGAACTCCTAGGCTCAAGGGATTCTCCTACCTCAGCCTCCTGAGTAGCTGGGATCACAGGCTTGCCCCACTATGCCCAGCTAATTTTAAAATTTTTTCTAGAGAGAGGGTCTCGCTTTGTTGCCCAGGCTGCTCTCAAACTCCTGGCCTTAAGCGGTCCTTCCACCTCGGCCTCCTAAAGTGCTCCGATTACAGGCATGAACCACCGTGCCCAGGTGGGGAGTATTTTTATGTCCCCGAATGCAGGATCTGCCTCCAGTTGATTTATCTTTAGTGAATAAGGATGAAAATGCCATTTATTTCCTGGAACATTCTCTTGGCCTTCAACCAAAAATGGTTAAAACAGATCTTGAAGAAGAGCTAGTTAAGTGGGGCAAAATGGGAGCCTGTGGTCCTGAAGAAGGTAGCATCCTTGGGATACAGAGGTGAGAGTATTGTAGGCCTACAGAAGGACTGTAGGAGCCCACAAGAAAGAAATAGCCCTAGTGAATGTGCTGTTAATCTACATCTTCTACCGTTATCCAGGGTCTCACTCTGTCGTCCAGGCTGTAGTGCAGTGGCACAATCACAGCTCACTGCAGCCTCAACTTCCCTGGCTCAGGTGATCCTCCCATCTTAGCCTCCCAGGTAGCTGGGACTACAGGCACACACCACCACGCCAGACTAATTTTTGTAATTTTTTAAATAGAGATGGGGTCTTGCCATATTGCACAGGCTAGTCTTGAACTCCTTGGATTATAGGCGTGAGTCACCGCGCCCAGCCTTAGTCCAGTTATTGTTTCAGCCTATACCAAATGGTATAAAATTCTTACAGAAGCCAAAGCTTTCTCTTTTAATCATTAGACTATTGAGTCACAGCTACAACTCCATGGAGTTCACATTGAGGAAGGTGGGGGTTATAAAGCCAAGAGAGGAGAAGAAACCTTAAGAATAAAGGATATTGGCCAGGCACAGTGGCTCAAGCCTGTAATCCCAGCACTTTAGAGGCCAAGGCGGGCGGATCAACAGAGGTCAGGAGTTTGAGACCAGCCTGGCCAACACCGTGAAACCCCGTCTCTACTAAAAATACAAAAATTAGCCGGGCATGGTTGCAGGCGCCTGTAATCCCAGCTACTCTGGAGGTTGAGGCAAGAGAATCGCTTGAACCTGGGAGGCAGAAGTTGCAGTGAGCTGAGATTGTGCCATTGCACTCTAGCCTTGGGGGACAAGAGCGAGACTTCATCCCCCCCCCAAAAAAAAAAAAAAAAAGAATAAAGGATATCAGCTGGGCGTGGTGGCTCTGGTGGCTCAAACCTGTAATCGAGGCACTTTGGGAGGCCAAGGTGGGCGGATCACTTGAGGTCAGGAGTTTGAGACCAACCTGGCCAACATGGTGAAACCCCATCTCTGCTAAAAATACAAAAAAATTAGCTGGGTGTGGTGATGTGTGCCTGTAATCCCAGCCACTCAGAAGGCTGAGACAGGAGAATCACTTGAACCCAGGAGTTGGAGGTTGCAGTGAGTCAAGATCGCATCACTGTACTCCAGCCTGGGTGACAGAGCAAGACTCCATCTCAGAAAAAAAAGAATAAAGGATATCCCTGAAGCAACTGAGAAGGGAGGAGGCTCGATTATAGCAATCCTGTTGAGTGGGCTGCATTTTAATACTGGGCAGCTCTTTTTTTTTTTTTTGAGACGGAGTCTCGCTCTGTTGCCCAGGCTGGAGTGCAGTGGCACGATCTTGGCTCACTGCAAGCTCCACCGCCTCCCGGGTTAACACCATTCTCCTGCCTCAGCCTCCCTAGAAGCTGGGACTACAGGCACCTGCCACCACGCCCGGCTAATTTTTTTGTATTTTCAGTAGAGACGGGGTTTCACCATGTTCGCAAGGATAGTCTCGATCTCCTGACCTCGTGATCCGCCCACCTCGGCCTCCCAAAGTGCTGGGATTACAGGCGTGAGCCACCGTGCCCAGCCCCGGGCAGCTCTTTAATATACCTGCTACCACGAAAGCTGGACAAGTGAAGAGATATTTTGCTGGCTTGATCTAGCACGTACAGTTGGAAATACTGAACTCCACTTACATGACGGCAGAGTTGACTTTGCCCACTGGTGTTCCCACGGTAATTTAAATGCAGGAGCAGGAGGTCTTGCAGGCGCTTTTTCCATGAAAAGCATGCCCATATGATTAAAGCTGTGCTGGTAGGCTGGTTTGGCTGTGAACTCAGCACCAGATTTGAGATAGATAACCAACTGCAGTTAATCCCTGGGGTCAGTGGATTCCAAATTTCTTTTTTTTTTTCTTTTTTTTTCCGAGATGGAGTCTCGCGTTGTCGCCCATGCTGGAGAGCGGTGGCGCGATCTCGGCTCACTGCAAGCTCCACCTCCCAGGTTCATGCCATTCTCCTGCCTCAGCCTCCCAAGTAGCTGGGACTACAGGAGCCCACCACCACGCCCGGCTACTTTTTTGGAGTTTTAGTAGACGGGGTTTCACCGCGTTAGCCAAGATGGTCTCGATCGCCTGACCTCGTGATCTGCCCACCTCTGCTTCCCAAAGTGCTGGAATTACAGGCGTGAGCCACCACGCCCAGCCGGATTCCAAATTTCAAATCCTTCCATTTTGCTGGTCTGTTTTTTACACACTAGTTTAGAGATCTTTAGGCAGGCAGCGATTAAAGCATTGTGGAGAAAATCTATTCTGCTAACTGGTTATCCGGAATACCTGATCTAGCACTGCTATGGCAAAAATAAGGCAGAATCTAAGAACCCAATGGTGAATACCATTACTCCATCCCATGTGGAAGATCAGGGCTGCCAGATGACATTAACATTTTTCTGTTCCAAAGAAAGATGTTTTCCAAGAGGTAGAAAAAAGAGGAGTGGTTTATGATAAGTGGAATCCAAATGGCATTCAAGTGGCTCCAGTTCCTTTCTATCATTCTTTCCATGATGTTTATAAATTTATCAATCTGGGCTGGGTACAGTGGCTCACACCTGTAATCTCACCACTTTGGGAGGCTGAGGCCAGAGGATCACTTGAGTTTGAGAACAGCCTGGGCAACATAGTGAGACGCTGTCTCTACCAAAAAAAAAAAAAAAAAAAAAAAAAATTATTTTTAATTAGCCAGGCATGGTGGCACACACCTATAGTCCCCGCTACCCAGAAGGCTGAAGCAGGAGGATCCCTTGATACCAGGAGATCAAGGCTGCAGTGAGCTGTGATGGCACCACTGCACTCCAGCCTGGGCAACACAGTGAGACCCTGTCTCCGAAAAAAAGAAAAAAAATTATCAATTTGCTCACTTCTGTACTTCACTCTGCA
Source organism: Theropithecus gelada (assembly GCF_003255815.1). NCBI lineage: Eukaryota > Metazoa > Chordata > Mammalia > Primates > Cercopithecidae > Theropithecus > Theropithecus gelada. The sequence goes on along the minus strand of NC_037684.1, from coordinate 74,197,779 downwards.
GAAACAAAAAATTAGCAGTGTTTTCTAGAACAACTTAAGCAAATTATACTGAAAGTTGATGTGTTGTTTTTTCTTTTTTACCATTATTCAATTTTTAGTTATTGAAAGTATTTTATAATTGATTGCATGTAGCTGGCAGTAAGTAATATACTTTACAGAAAAAACATAAAATAAGTAAATGAAACAAGTAAGACTAAGGAGTGATGGATGGGCTATGGAAATTGCTTTTATTTTATACAAGTTTATTGAAAACCTCCTGCACTTATCCCTGAGAGAGGATGCAGATATGGCCCCTGCTTATGAGAAGCACAGGTCTGAGGGGGGAAGCAGATCCAGACCCAGCCAATCATCGCTGAAGGTGATCAGCGCTGTAACAAAGGAGTCCCAGGGACTGAAGGGCCCAAGAAAGCCCCAGTCCATCATGGAGGTCAGGAAAAGCTCCCTGGGGATGGAAAGAAATGGGTTGTATAGGAATTTGCCAGGGCAAGAGGTGGGAGAAGATGGAGCAACACGAGCAAAGGGTGAGGAATGAGAAGAACTAAGCAAATGCGAAGGATAAATAAATGGAGCTTCTAGAAATTTGACACCTTGTAACATATTAACAACTCAATGGAGAGTTTAAACAATAGTTTAGACAAAGCTGAATAAAGAATTCATAATCTGGAAGATGGATTTGAAGAAATTATCCAGAATTCAACCCAGAAAGAAAAATAAATGGAAAATAGGGGAAAAAAAGAATAATTCTGAGAAACTGAAGAAGGAGGAGGAGCAGGAGGAGGTGGCAGCAGCAGCAGTAGCAAGAAGGAGAAGAAAAAAGAGGAGAAGAAGGAGGAGGAGGAGAAGGAGGAGGAGGAGAAAACAAACAAAAAAAGTGGTTAGGAGCCAGGGAGAATACAACAGGAAGATCTAACAACATAGGTAGCAGTTCCAGACAGAGAAGAGAAAACGAGACAAATGCAGTATTTGAAAACATAAAGTCTGACATTTTTTCTCCATATCTAATAAGCACCACCAAATGCATAGATTCTAGAGATCCAGTGAATCCCAACCAAGCAAGATAGGTAGGAAGAAATTCATGCCTGGACATATTGTAGTGAAAATACAGAACACCGAAGTCAAAGAAGAGACCCTAGAAGGCCGGGCGCGGTGGCTCAAGCCTGTAATCCCAGCACTTTGGGAGGCCGAGACGGGCGGATCACGAGGTCAGGAGATCGAGACCATCCTGGCTAACACAGTGAAACCCCGTCTCTACTAAAAATACAAAAAACTAGCCGGGCGAGGTGGCGGGCGCCTGTAGTCCGAGCTACTCCGGAGGCTGAGGCAGGAGAATGGCGCAAACCCGGGAGGCGGAGCTTGCAGTGAGCTGAGACCCGGCCACTGCACTCCAGCCCGGGCTACAGAGCAAGACTCCGTCTCAAAAAAAAAAAAAAAAAAAAAAAAGAGACCCTAGAAGCAACCAGAGAGAAAGGACAGCAGACTCTTTAAGTGTTTCAGTGTTACAACAGTGAGATATTCAAAGGCAGACAGTATAGGGAAATGGGGCTCCAGGAGAGCCAATTATTAAGGGTGATTTTGAGCCAGAACACGATGAGATTTGTGTTTTAGAATCTGAGTATAGAAAGTCAGGTGCGCTGCTCAAACCTGTAATCTCAGCACTTTGGGGGGCCAAGGTGTGTGGATCACTTGAGACCAGTAGTTTGAGACCAGCCTGGGCAACAAAGTAAGAGACGCTGTTTCTTTTTCTTTTTTTTTTTTTTAGACACAGTCTCACTCTGTCACTCAGGCTGGAGCGCAGTGGTGCGATCTTGGCTCACTGCAACCTCCACCTCCTGAGTTCAAATGATTCTCCTGTCTCAGTCTCCCAAGTAGCTGGGACTACAGGTGCCCACCACCAGACCTGGCTAATTTTTGTATTTTTAGAAGAGATGGGGTTTCACTATATTGGCCAGGCTGGTCTCGAACTCCTGACCTTGTGATCCACCTGCCTTGGCCTCCCAAAGTGCTGGAATTACAGGCGTGAGCCACCACGCCTGGCAAGAGAGACTGTTCCTACAAAAAAATAAACAAAAAAATTAGCTGAGCATGGTGGCATGCACCTATAGTCCCAGCCACTCGGGAGGCTGAGGTAGGAGGATCACTTGGGCCCAGGGGTTTGAGGCTACAGTGTTCACACCACTGCACTCCAGGCTAGTGTGCAGACTGGAGTGATGGAGTGAGACTCTGTCTCAAAAAAAAAAAAAAAGAAGAAGAAGAAAAGATGCAGTTCTACTCAGTGTCATCTGATTGCTACCCTGCAGAAGTGCAGCCCCAGAGTTGTGAGCTTCTGATATCCCAAAAGAAATGGAAACAGGTGGCCCCTGGATGAAGGAGGAGGTCAGGGGTGGCTGGAGGGCAGGTCCTGGGGAATGGAGGGGCTGGAAGAAGACGGAGGGGTAAGGTGTGGCAGACACTATTATAATAGCTGACTGACCCATGTGTGCCATTCCCAATTCCCCTCTTCCCTGCTGCTTTCCACTGTGGAGGTTGGAAAAAAAAACTAATTACCTTCTCAGCCTTTGTTGCAGCTAGGAGTGACCATGTGACACGGTTTTGGCCAATGACATCTAAGGAGTCTCATTAGATCTCATTGTGTGGGTCGGGGGTGGGCGTGGGGGGTGAGGGGCTGGGGTGCCTGGGAAATTATTGACAAAATTGACAAATGCTTTCAATTAACCCTGAAAGTTATCATTCCTTTTCCCTTCTGTCTTAAATGCGGAGGGAGATGCAACGCCAGGAGCAGCATCAGCCGCGCTGTAAACAAGAGGGAAACGCCAAGCGCATTACAGAGGACGTCAGCCCTGCCATCACCGGGCTGGGGAAACAATGCCAACCATGGCTGGTCTCCAGGTTCACAGTGATAGGGGAAATAAACCCTTATTTGTCTAAGCCAGTGTGATCTGTTTTCCTTTTTTTTTTTTTCAGCCAAACACTTTACAGAAGAGGGATATTTGTTAAAATTCAGAAGGGGAGGGAAAAGGAGAGACTGTGCAGGAAACCGTGGTGGGTAAATGTCAAAGAATTTGTTTGCAGGTGGGAGGGGCCTGAGCACGATTTTGTCACAATAGCAGATTGAGCACAGGCACAGAGCTTTATACTGATCAACGTGTTTTAAAAAATATTTTGTAGGCCGGGCGCGGTGGTTCACTCCTGTAATCCCAGCACTTTGGGAGGCCGAGGCGGGCGGATCACAAGGTCAGGAGATCGAGACCATCCTGGCTAATAAGGTGAAACCCCGTCTCTACCAAAAATACAAAAAATTAGCCAGGCGTGGTGGCGGGCTCCTGTAGTCCCAGCTACTGCAGAGGCTGAGGCAGGAGAATCGCTTGAACTTGGGAGACGGAGGTTGCAGTGAGCTGAGATCGCTCACTTGAGATGGCGCCACTGCACTCCAGCCTGGCGATACAGCGAGACTCCAGTTCAAAAAAAAAGTAGAGACGGAGGTCTCACGATGTTGACCAGGCTAGTCTCGGACTTCTCACCTCAAGCCATCCTCAGGTCCAGGTCTCCCAAAGTGCTAGGATTAAGGCCTGAGTCACCGCGCCCAGCAGAACGCATTTAGTTCTCACTGCAACTTTCTGAGGCAGGCTGTGCTGTTATCTTCACCACACAGAGAGAACTGTGGCTTAGACAAGAAAAGCGCCAGCCAGCAGGTGGTCAGGCAGGATTTGAACTCAAGCACACGGTGCCCATCCAGTCCCGATGGACTCTGACTCCTCCGACAGCGGAGGGAGCGAGTCGCCTGGTGAACAATGAGTGTCTCAGGATCCCGAGTATAAGATGGGGCGTCTGATGTGTCGCGGGGTCCTGCCTGGCCGTGTCCGGGTCTCCGGGAGGGCCAAGGCAGAGGACGACGATCCGGGGCAGGGTGGCCGGCACTGCTCTCCCTGAGGGCCGGGGCTGCGCGCTGCGCGGTCTGTGCGAGGGGTACGCCGGGCTCCGCCTCGCCTTCCCGCCCCGTCTCCCAGTCCTCCGCCCTGGCCCTGCCAAAGGGAGCCCGGCCCGGGCCCTCGGCTACCGACGGGGATGCGGGGTCCTGCTGATGCCGCAGCCCTGGCAGGGGACGGGGCGTGGAGGGAGTGGGCCGGTGCTGGCGCAGCCGCAGAACTGTGCCGGAGGGACTGTGACCCCGATGGCCCTCTCTGAGCCTTGGTTTCTTCCTCCGTAAAATGGGGCTTGAGTAGCGCCTCCGCGACGGGGAAGAGGGCTCGCAGGGACAGCGCGCCAGAGAGCCCAGGGCAGCGCGAGGAAGGCGCCTGCGGCTCCCTCCCAGGCCCATCCCACCGCCGATCCCGCCCAGGGGTGGCCCGGAGCATTTCCTGAAGGACCTCAGGAAATACCAGGCCCCCGCCCCCAACCCTCCCGCCGCCCCCGCCCCCGCCCCCGCCCCCGCCCGTCCGCCCGCTAGCGTCCAGCTCCCTGGCCGCCCCTCCCCCGCCTCCTTCCGGCCGGGCCCCTGTTCGCATCTTGGCCTGCTGAGGCCGCAGGGCTTGGCCCGGCCTTCGAGAATCCCCCGCCGCCTTCCCGAGCCTTCTAGATGTATCTGCGCAGCCTCCTCTCTCCCTCCCCTTCCTTCCAGCCCTTCATTCCCTCACTGCGGGCAGGCCCGCAGGCCCCGCGCAAACGTGGGGAAAGGTAGGTTGAGGGGGCTGTGTCCGATAATGGGCAGCCACACCCAGTAGGCCAAGCAGCTGCAGGAAAGAGGCTAAAGGAGTTGAAAGAGATTCTGGGAACCCAGAAAAGGAATCAGGGAAGGCTGCCTGGAGGAGGCGACATTTAAGTTTGGACTGGAAGAGCAAGGCGGGTCAGACAATAATTCATGTATTTACCAAGCATTTATTGGGCACTTATTGTGTTCAAGACCCTGGGGTTGGGGCAGGAGGCAAGATAACTGTGTCCTCATGGGTTTTGCAGTAGGGAAAACAGTGGAGGCAACCATCTCACAAACTGCTGGAGCTGAGACCACCAGAGGGGACAATAGAATGTTAGTTCCATCTGATCAATGAGACCAGAGGGGACTGGGATGAAATGACTTGCCCACAGTCACAAGTGGTAGAGAACTGGGATTCGAACCTGTGCTACATGGAACATGAGCCCCTAACCACAGGAATCTCTGTGGCTTTTCAAAACAAACACGCTGCTGCACACAGGAGCAGCTGCCAGCCTGCCCTGCAGCAGCCATAGCCATGCTGCAGGCCCCACCGGGGGGCAGGTGCTGGCAGAGGGGACAGCCAGCCATTGGTGGGAGACCTTGCCCTGGGGAGAGGCAGCAGCGGAAATTGCTGTGGGATGGTGGAGGCTGTGGTGGCCATGATGTGGTTGCTTCAGGGGCCCTGTGGTTCCAACCGGGGCACTGTGCCTGCCTCCTGTGGCTTCTTCACCCACAGAGAACCCTCACTGGGGCCATGTCCTGCTTCCTGGAGCTGAGATTGAGTCTGGGAGCCCAGGTGGAACCCTTCTCACTCTCCGGGGAACTCCCACTCTTTATCTCCTGGGAGGCTGGGCTAGCATTTCTGCCTTATAGAAGAGGAAACCAGGGTCAGAAAGGCATGATGGCTGGTCCAGGGCCACACAGCAGAGGGGCTGTGTCTGCTCAATGACTGAAGATATGCGGCTCTTTTCTTGATACTCCATTCATTCATTCATTCATTCACTGTAACACGTGCACATATCCTTTGGGTACTGACTATTCCCTTGCACAGCAACCTGAAGCCTTCCAGCTAAGCTTGAGCACCCGAGGACCAGCGACTGTGCCTGGGGGCTTCATCCAGCAGCTGCAGCCTGCTGGCACCTGCCCCAGAAGGCCGCCGTAGTGCTAGAGAAGGCTGTAAAGTGCCATCCCACCAGTAGCCTTGATGCACGACTGACCTGGTGAGAGTTAGTGAAAAACAGTTCCGCATCATCACCCAAGGTTCTCCAGCTGTCCATAGTGTTATGTGCTAATTCCCATACCCTTTATTGGCTTCTTCCCTTTCCTGTGTCATTTCCCTGACAACCTAAACGTGATTCTTGGGATCGCATTCATACCAAAAACCTTGCACTGGAATTTTTGTTCCAGACTGGGCTTCTGAGGGTAGCAAACGAAGACATTCGTTTATTCAGTCTTCAAACACGATTGACGTAACGTGAGCCCGCCCCCATCCTGGGCTCTGGGGATGTGGGCAAGATTCAACGGCGTTTCCTGGCCTCCAGAGCCCTTTGCTTGGTGGGAGAGGCAGGAACAGCTTCTGATGATTCTAACCCAGTGTGGTTAATGACATTATCACATCATCTCCAGGGAGAGTGACCCCTTCTGCCTGGGAGGTCAAGCGGCTTCTCCAAAGATGTTCCCCTCCCGCTTGGCTTTGAAGGATGAGGAGGCGTTCCCCAGCGGGACCAGGGGGCTAAGGAAATGGCATTATTGGCAAAGAGAACAGCACGTGCAGACCAGGAGCAAGGAGGGGCTGACAGATGGTGGCACTAGGGATGTTGGCAGGGTCAGACTGTGCCAGACTTGAAGGCCAGGGGAGACCCTGGGACTGTGGCATGGTCATGGGAAACCACCACTGAAAGTTTTGGAGCAAGGGCAGGATTTGGTTTTAGGAAACGCACTTTCTCTGAAAAGACCTACAGGTTTAATGTCCTTCCTTCCTCATTGTAACTCGCAGCAAGTCAAGGGAGGCCACCCTGGTGCAGCTGAACTGCAGCATCGCTGTATGTGGAGCTCTTATTAACACTTCATTCACTGGGTCTTCACACCCTTGAGTGAGGCATCCTTTTTAGTAACCTCTTTTTACAAGTGGGGAAACTGGTGCACGGTACAGGAACTCGATCAAGGTCCCATAGCTAGGAAGCAGGGACAGGCACGTTGGCTCACGCCTGTAAATCTCAGCACTTTGGGAGGCCGAGGTGAGCGGATCACCTGAAGTCAGGAGTTCAAGACTGGCCTGACTAAGATGGCAAACCTTATCTCTACTAAACATACAAAAATTAGCCAGGCGTGGTGGCACATGGCTGTAATCCAAGCTACTCGGGAGGCTGAGGCAGGAGAATTGCTTGAACCCGGGAGGCAGAGGTTGCAGTGAGCCGAGATCATGCCACTGCATCTAGCCTGGGCAACAGAGCAAGATTCTTAAAAAATCTTTAAAATGTCTTAAAAAAAAAAAAAAAAGCTGGGCGCGGTGGCTCATGCCTGTAATCCCAGCATTTTGGGAGGCCAAGGTGGGCGGATCACGAGGTCAGAAGATTGAGACCATCCTAACACGATGAAACGCTGTCTCTACTAAAAAGACAAAAAGTTAGCTGGGCGTAGTGGCGGGCGCCTGTATTCCCAGCTACTCGGGAGGCTGAGGCAGGAGAATGGTGTGAACCCAGGAGGTGGAGCTTTCTGTGAGCCGAGATCATGCCACTGCACTCTCGGGGGACAGAGTGAGACTCCATCTCAAACAAACAAACAAACAAAAAAACAACAAGAAGAAACTGTGTTTCTTTGGCTTTAAGCCCATCCTCTACATTGCCCCACTGCCATGGTTTTCAGAGGCTGGAGGGCTCCAGGAACCACCTTCTCCCCCTAGCACAGCCCTGGGGATGGGTGGGTGGGCAGAGAAGGGACAAGCAGCCCAAGTCACAGCCAGGGACGGAGACAGCGTGGCTTCTTTCGGAGATATGAAGAAGCAGGAGTGTTATTCTTTTTTTTTTTTTTTTTTTTTTTTT
>NC_037684.1:74153100-74189996 GCF_003255815.1 Theropithecus gelada | reverse complement strand
TTTTTTTTTTTTTTGAGACGGAGTCTCGCTCTGTCGCCCAGGCTGGAGTGCACTGGCCGGATCTCAGCTCACTGCAAGCTCCGCCTCCCGGGTTCCCGCCATTCTCCTGCCTCAGCCTCTCAAGTAGCTGGGACCACAGGCGCCGCCACCTCGCCCGGCTAATTTTTTGTGTTTTTAGTAGAGACGGGGTTTCGCCGTGTTAGCCAGGATGGTCTCGATCTCCTGACCTTGTGATCCGCCCGTCTCGGCCTCCCAAAGTGCTGGGATTACAGGCTTGAGCCACCGCGCCCGGCCAGGAGTGTTATTCTTGGCCAGGATGGGAAACGGGTTGGAATCTTGGCGCCTATGCTCACTAGCCATGTGGTCTGTAGCAAGCCACATCCTCTCTCTGTGTCTTAACTTACCCATCTGTAAAATGGTGGCTCCTCATAACCCCCACCTCATAGGGCTGTTGTGAAGATTGCATGTACTGAAGACTCAAATTCTCGGTACACTGCCAGGCACGTAGGAAGAATGTTGTTTTATAGCCCCCATTTGGGAGTGGGTGGACAGGAGCACAGACTCTGGGCTCCAATCCCCAAACTGCCATCTACTAGTCCATTTGTGAGCTGGCTGGTAAATTCACCTCCCTGTGCCTCAATTTCTTCATCAGTAAAATGGGATAATAATGGTGCCTTCCTAGTTGGGTTGTTGTGAAGGGTAAATGAGATGCCACGTGAAAGTGCAGAGGAGAAGGGCTACCATAAGCGGTTCCATGTGGTTGCTGCTGTTATTATTGGGTACCTACTGCATGCTATGTGCCTGCATACAGGAGTTGACCTTTGAGGCCTGCTTGTTCATGGCTGTTTCACAGATGTCGAAGTGGAGGCTCAGCAGGGTTGGAGGTTACCGGAGTCTCCCAGCTGGTAAGGGCGGTGTCGGGACTGGAACCCCAGCCAGGCTGACTCAGACATCACTGGGGCCTGCGCCTAGCAGGGCAGCTGTGACTCAAGTTTGCAGGAAGAGGAGGAGGAGGGTGGGGTAAATGGGTGCTTGAGGGAAGCCACGACCTCTATTCCCTCAGAAATGGAAGTGTTTGGTGAGGTTTGAGGTGTCTTGAGCCGAAGAGCAGCCAGTGACAGGCCTGGGGATCGTCTGACACAGCCCACTTGACAAGGCCTTGGAAACTTTTGGTCTCTGCAGTAGCAACTGGATTTCAGCCTGGGCTTCGAACGCCTCAGCCTGGGTACAGATGTGACTTGGGTACAGTCCTTCCCTGGCAGTGGAGGGGATGCCCAGGCTGGCACAGGAGTGTCGGGTCCTCTCTGACTCTACCCCAATCTGCTGTGTGATTTTGGGCCCAGGCAGGGACCCCTCTGGGCTCTGTTACTGGAGAAAAGATAAGTGGCTGGGACAGGTGGGTCCCCAGCCCTCCTTGCCTGGAGGTCTGTGAGTTGGAGGGCTCTGGGGTAAAGCCAGAGCCAAGCCAGGGGAGAGCCTAGGCCACCTGGGCTCATGTCTGGTGAACAGGGTACCCTCTAGCCAAAGCAGGGGCAAGACAAGGCACATGTCCCTCATATGGGAGCTGGGGCTGACCCCCTCTCCCAGCCCTGCACACCTCAAGCACATGGCCTTGGCCCATCTGCCCTGTGGGTGGACACTTTCCAGCCCTGGGTCCTGGACTCCACCAATCAGCAGGAACCTAGACTCCTGAGGGGTGCAGCCTGGATGGGAGGTCAGGGAACTGGGTTCCTGAGCACATCTCTGGGCCATTCTTCTCTCCATTGGTTTCTCAAATGTGGACTGAGCACACACTGTGAGTCAGGCCTGAGCGAGGTTCTAGGGATGCTACTGTCAACAAGACAGATGAAGGTTCCTGCCCTCATGGAGGGGAGGGAGACAATAAGCAAATAAATAAATTCATGATGTAATGTCAGCCAGGGAGCGATGCTGCTAAGCAGGGCGGGGGTGGGGAGTGACGCAGGCTGGTGTTGAGGAGGCACCGTTGTAGTGGTCAGGAAGACTGCTCCAAGAGGCAGACTGAGGGAAGGAGGAGGGACATCTAGATGTCTGAGGGAAGGGCCATTTAGGCAGAGGGAACAGCACAGGGCTCAGTGTGTGTGTGGAGGGGTGAGGTTGGAGGGGGCTCCGTGTGCAAGGGTGCCAGTGGGGAAGGGGGGCAGGCTGTGAGTGGACAGAGCTATAGACTTCATTCTAACTGCGACACAAAGGACTTGCAGGGTTTGGGAGGGGGACATGATCTCATTTGGTCTTTCCAATAACCCCCTGCCAGAAAGAGACAGAGCTCCAAATTGCAGTGAGGAAGCTGAGGCTCAGAGGACATCCCAGCACATATCTAGGGTGTCATATCATCATTGGAGGAGCTGGGACTCAAACCCAACTCTGGAAACTGTTTTGTCCTCAGCTCCGTGATAACATTGTGTGAGGTGTTGGGTGCAGCTCCCAACTCCTCCCTGCCCAACCACCACGCTCTGTTAGCCTGTGGTCTACAGAGTGACTTCCATCAGGGATGCCTTGCCTTCTTCTTCTTCTTTTTTTTTTTTTTTGAGACAAGGTGTTTCTCCATTGCCCAGGCTGAAGTGCAGCGGTGCGATGATAACTCACTGCAGCCTCAACCTCCTGGGCTTAACTGATCCTCCCACCTCAGCCTCTCAAGTAGCTGAGGTTACAGATGCACACGAACACGTCTGGCTAATTAAAGAACAATTTTTTTCTTTTTTTGTAGAGATGGGATCTCATTGGGTTGCCCAGGCTGGTCTGAAACTCCTGCCCTCAAGTGATCCCCCCATCTCAGACTCCCCAAGTGCTAAGATTGACCCACTACTCCCATCTGGGATGCCTTATCTTTTATCCCTTTACTCTACAAATATGTGCGTAGGCTTTGCTGTCTGTGGCCAGAACCTTGCAGGGGTGAGAGACACAGGGAAATGAGAGCTGGTCCCAGCCCTCCCTTAGAAAGCTGCTGGACCACAGGGTGGCAAAACAAGTTGTCTGTCACATCTGGGAGCAGATGCTATGAGGATAAGCAGCCAGAGAAGACCCCTGACTTGATCTGTGGCCATCAGAGAAGGCACCCAAGGCAGGATGCCTCCCTGAATCCTAAAGCCAATTAGCAGTCAGCCAGGAGAGCTGCTAGAGGGTGTCTATGGGGGAGTGGAGAGGATGTTCCAGGCAGAGGGAACAGCAGACTGGAAGGCTCAGAGGTGAGTGTGAGCAGGCAGTCTCAGGGACCCCAGGCAGTTGGTGAGGATGCAGTGCTCAGGGGAGGTGTGCCGACAGGTGAGCTGTCAGGGTCAGGTCGCTGGGGGCTGGCTTGTCCTTTCCGCCATTGTCTGAGTAAGTGGGTGACTGGTATCTAGTGGCCCAGATGAAGATAATGGAGATACAATTGTGTTCTTCTTTCTGCTCAGTGCCTCTCATTTAAGCACATTTGCAAAAATTAATAATAGCATATGCTTTTACATCCTCCACTTAAATTTCCTTTGGAGTAAAGAAAGTAATGGAGGGAAAGGAAGAACAGCAGGAAGGAGTGAGAGAGGGAGAGAGGGAGGGGAGAAAGAAACAAAAGAAGGAAAATAATTCAGGGGAAAAAATTGTCCTTTTCTGGGCTAAGATAGCCCCAGTCTTTGCATTTTCTCACCCACTGAGTCACCAGCCTCCTGTCCTCTTTCAGGACTGTAGATCTTGGCCTCTTACCTACTGTGTCTGCGTCAACCTCCCTCACAGCCTGATGGCCCCTGCGGCAGCCCCACCCCAGTTGTAGGGGCTAAGAAAACTACGGTTGCATGAAAGAGCAGAAGTGAGTGGGAGGCAGAAGTGGCAGGGAGGACCTGTCTGGAGAGGTGTTCCGAGATCTCTAGACCAACCAGTGGATCCTGATGCCTCACATGGTCAGCCTTGTCTAGAGCCCCTTCCAGCATGGAGGCCAGCCCTCCTGGCATTCTTCTAATGACACTGAGCTATGAGTTATGTGTGCCAAGTCTGTGCTGGGTTTTGTACCAAGTGCTGTCCATTCATCAGTTCAGGGTAGTGAAGCAGGTAGCTCCAGGCTCAGAGAGGAACAGGGACTTGTCTCAGGTTACACAGCTGGAAAGTGGCTGAGTCTGGATTCAAACCCAGACTTCCTTGTCTCTAGGACCTGTATTTTCAACCACTGCCTATGCCTCTATAAGGAGCCAGCTTATGGCTACGTTCACACAAAGAGAAAAACATCCAAATGGGAAGGCTGGAGAATTCAAACAATCTTCCCACACGTCAGACAGTCCTGTTTCCCTCTCCCTTCATAGAAAGTCCTGGATTATATTGAAACAGGGTCTTTCTCTGTTACTCAGGCTGGAGTGCAGTGGTGTGATCACAGCTTACTGCAGCCTTGATGTCCCTGTCTCCCTGATCTCAGGCGATCCTCCCACCTCAGCCTCCTGAGTAACTGTGACTATCCCTAGTAGCTGAGACTACAGGTGTGCACCATGCCATCACCCCTCACTAATTATTTTATTTTTTGTAAAGATAGGTTTTTTTTCGCTATGTTACTCTGGCTGGTCTTGAACTCCCAGGCTTGAGTGATCCACCGACTCCCGAAGTGTTGGGATTACAGGCATGAGCCACTGCACCTGGCCTGACATCTCAGTCTTGATTTGTAGTTTTTGCCCAAAATGATCGAGTGTAATGAAGGCCAGAAGTGGTCAGGGGGCAGGGACAGTCCCCAGCATGGTGGCAAGTCTTCTTTCTGCAACATTTTTGGAATACAAGCATGCTATTCCACACAAAACATGATTGGGAGGGCACTGGATGAATACAACTAAGATTTAAGCATTATTTCAACAAATATATACACAGAGCTAAATCAGTATCAGGAAGTAGTGGAGAAGCACTCAGAATAGGTACAGATCTCCACAGCTGTAAGAGTCTTGTTACTTTTTTTTTTTTTTTTTGAGACGGATTCTTGCTCTATTACCTAGGCTGGAGCGCAGTGGTACGATCTCGGCTTGCTGTAACCTCCGCCTCCCAGGTTCAAGTGATTCTCCTGCCTCAGCCCCCCAAGTAGCTTGCATTAAGGAGCATGTACACAAAGCAAGGGAAGGGTCCCTGAAGAGATCCCGGCCCATAGGATCAGTGTTTCATTCCCACATAATATAAAAAGCAGCCTGGGACAGGTGCCCACCACCACATCTGGCTAATTTTTGCATTTTTTAGTAGAGATGGGGTTTCACCAAATTGGCCAGGCTGGTCTCAAACTCCTGACCTGGTGATCCACCCGCCTTGGCCTCTCAAAGTGCTGGGATTACAGGTGTGAGCCACCGCACCCGGCCACATTCTTTTTTTTTGTTTTTTTTTTGAGACGGAGTCTCGTTCTGTTGCCCAGGCTGGAGTGCAGTGGCACGATCTCATCTTACTGCAATCTCGGGCTCCCGGGTACAAGCAATTCTCCTGCCTCAGCCTCCCGAGTAGCTGGGACTACAGGCGCCTGCCACCTCGCCCGGCTAGTTTTTTGTATTTTTTAGTAGAGACGGGGTTTCACTGTGTTAGCCAAGATGGTCTCGATCTCCTGACCTCATGATCCACCCGTCTCGGCCTCCCAAAGTGCTGGGATTACAGGCTTGAGCCACCGCGCCCGGCCTATTTGTATTTTTTTTAGTAGAGATGGGGTTTCACCATGTTGGTCAGGCTGGACTCAAACTCCTGACCTCATGATCCGCCCACCTCAGCTTCCCAAAATGCTGGGATTACAGGCATGAGCTACTGTGCTCGGTCAGCTGTTTATTGATTTTGAGTATGTTATTGATTTTGTGAATAGAGAAAGGATCATCGGGTATGGTTCTTTGATCTGGAGCAAAAGAAATGGATTCTGATTCACCAAAGGGGAAAAAAGAGCAGGGTAGATTTAGTGGAAAGAAGTAGCTCAGAGAATCAAAGGCAAGCCAGCACGGTGGCTCACATCTATAATCCCAAATACTTGGGAGGCTGAGGTGGGAGGATCACTTGAGCCCAGGAGTTTGAGGCTGCAGTGAGCCATGATCATGCCACGGCACTCCAGCCTGGGTAACAGAACAAGACTGTCTCAAAACAAATAAACAAAACAAAACAAAGGCCAGGCTTGGACAGGCCACCACTCAAGGTAGCTCCAGGATCTCAGAAATGAGAATTAACAGGCAAGTTTTTTGTTTGTTTTTTGAGGTGGAGTCTCACTCTGTCACCCAGGCTGGAGTATAGTGGTGCGATCTCGGCTCACTGCAACATCTGCCTCCCACATTCAATGGGTTCTCCTTCCTTAGCCTCCTGAGAAGCTGGGACTACAGGCGTGCACCACCATGCCCTGCTAATTTTTGTATTTTTAGTAGAGACAGGGTTTCACCATGTTTGCCAAGCTGGTCTTGAACTCCTGACCTCAGGTGATCCGCCTGCCTCAGCCTCCCAAAGTGCTGGGATTACAGGCATGAGTTACCCTGCCTGACCAACAGGCAAGTTTTTGAAGGCAACACTGCTGTGGGTGGTCCACAGGGTGGATAGATGCTGGGCAGTTAATTCAATGGAGGACCTCTCCAGGTGGCTAGGGTGTTGGCTGACAACATGCAAATCCCCAGAGCTCTCACCTGCGGCTGGCATGTGAAACCCCACTGAACATGAAGCAATTTTGTTCTTTAAATCCTACCTTTGGATCTGAGAACCAAATATAGGTTGAGATACCTGGCCTACCAGTAACCTTTAGTCTAGACTATGGAATTTCCCTTTTAGAAACTTACCCTGCAGATAAATTTGCGCAGGAATGCAAAAATGTATATGAGAAACAGAATGCAGGGTATAATGTACTTCATCTGCTGGGGACTGGTTAAATATAGGAAGGCTTTAAGAATGAGGTTGGAGGCCGGGCGTGGTGGCTCATGCCTGTAATTCCAGCACTTTGGGAGGCCGAGGTGGGCGGATCACGACATCAGGAGATTGAGACCATCCTGGCTAACACGGTGAAACCCCGTCTCTACTAAAAAAAAAAAAAAAAAAAAAAAAATACAAAAAATTAGCCGAGCGAGGTGGCAGATGCCTGTAGTCCCAGCTACTTGAGAGGCTGAGGCAGGAGAATGGCATGAACCTGGGAGGCTGAGGTTGCAGTGAGCTGAGATCACACCACTGCACTCCAGCCTGGGCAACACAGTGAGACTCCATCTCAAAAAAAAAGAATGAAGGTTGGGCGCAGGGGCTCATGCCTGTAATCCCAGCATTTTGGGAGACTGAGGTGGGCAGATCACCTGAGGTCAGGAGTTCGAGACCAGCATGGCCAATGTGGCGAAAACCCATCTCTACTAAAAATAAAAAAATTAGGGGCCAGGAGTGATGGCTCACGCCTGTAATCCCAGCACTTTGGGAGGCCGAGGTGGGTAGATCACTCGAGGTCAGGAGTTTGAGACCAGCCTGGCCAGCATGGTGAAACCCCATCTCCACTAAAAATACAAAAAAGTAGCTGGGCATGGTGGCACATGCCTGTAATCCCAATTACTTGGGAGGCTGAGGCAGGAGAATCGCTGAACCTGGGAGGGAGAGGTAGCAGTGAACCAAGGTCACACCACTACACTCCAGCCTAGGCAACATAGTGATACTCCATCTCAAAAAAAAAAAAAAAAAAAAAAAAAGGAAAAAGTAAAAGAGAAAAAAAAAAGGCCGGGCATGGTGGCTCATGCCTGTAATCTCAGCATTTTGGGAGGCCAAGGAGGGCAGATCACGAGGTTGGGAGATCGAGACCATCCTGGCTAACATGGCGAAACCCTGTCTCTACTAAAAATACAAAAAAACTAGCCGGGCATGGTGGTGGGCACCTGTAGTCCCAGTTACTCGGGAGGCTGAGGCAGGAGAATAGCGTTAACCTGGAAGGTGAAGCTTGCAGTGAGCTGAGATTGCACCACTGCACTCCAGACTGGGTGACAGAGCGAGACTCCGTCTCAGAAACAACAAAAAAAAAATTTGGGCCGGCTGCAGTGGATCACCGGAGGTCGGGAGTTCAAGATCAGCCTGGTCAACATAATGAAACCCCGTCTCTCCTAAAAATACAAAAATTAGCTGGGCATAGAGGTGCATGTCTGTAGTCCCAGCTACTCGGGAGGCTGAGGCAGGACAATCACTTGAACCCAGGATGCAGAGGTTGCAGTGAGCTGAGATTGTGCCACTGTACTTCAGCCTGGGCAACACAGCAAGATTCTCTGACTCAAAAAAAAAAAAAAAAAAAGAGGCCGCATTACAGGTGGCTCATACCTGTAATCCCAGCACTTTGGGAGGCCAAGGCTGGTGGATCACCTGAGGTCAGGAGTTCAAGACTAGCCTGGCCAATATGGTGAAACCCAGTCTCTACTAAAAATACAAAAAAATGGACCGGGCGCGGTGGCTCAAGCCTGTAATCCCAGCACTTTGGAAGGCCGAGACGGGCGGATCACGAGGTCAGGAGATCGAGACCATCCTGGCGAACACGGTGAAACACCCCGTCTCTACTAAAAAATACAAAAAAAAACTAGCTGGGCGAGGTGGCGGGCGCCTGTAGTCCCAGCTACTCGGGAGGCTGAGGCAGGAGAATGGCGGGAACCCGGGAGGCGGAGCTTGCAGTGAGCTGAGATCCGGCCACTGCACTCCAGCCTGGGCGACAGAGCCAGACTCCATCTCAAAAAAAAAAAAAAAAAAAAATTAGCTGGGCATGGTGGTGCATGCCTGTAATCCCAGCTACTCGGGAGCCTGAGACAGGAGAATTGCTTGAACCCAGGAGGTGTAAATTGCAGTGAGCTGACATCGTGCCACTGCACTCCAGTCTGGGCAACAGAGTGAGACTCTGTCTCAAAACAAAAACAAACAAACAAACAAACAAACAAACAGAATAAGGCAGTTCTCTTTTGGTGGATGTGCAGCAATCTCCAAGCGTTACACAGTTAATGATAAAAGCAGGAGGCTGTGTGTGGAGGGAGTTACTGTTTGCATGTGTGGGGGTGAAGGAGATACATACAATAAGATTGTGTCAAAATCTCTGTTACACTGTAACAGTGATTGCCTTTAGGGAGGGGGCCTGCAAATCAGGGCAAACAGCAGGAGAGAGACTTGTTTTTCACCGTATGTCTTTATGCACTGATTGAACTTTTTTTCTGTGCATGTTTTTTTTTTTTTTTTCTTTTTCTTCAAGATGGAGTATTGCTCTGTCACCCAGGCTGGAGTGCAGTAATGCATTGTCAGCTCACTGCAACCTCCGCCTCCCGGGTTCAAGCCATTCTCCTGCCTCAGCCTCCTGAATAGCTGAGATTATAGGCATGTGCCACCGTGTCTGGCTAATTTTTGTTATTTTTTGTAGAGATGGGGTTTCCCTATGTTGCCCAGGCTGGTTAAATGCTACTCTTTTGGGCAGACTTCTTTGTATTAGAGTTTGAAGTGGTTATGTTTTAACTCTCAAACCAAGCTGAAAGTTTTAAGTGTGTGAAACTTGTCTGTAAATTTTCTAAAGAAGCAACCACAATGCCCTTCTGAGGCAGGAGAGGGGCTACAGCTTTTTCAGACCACACCAAGAGTCTCTTGTAGAAAGGTGCTGTGCACATTTCCAAAGAAGGGGCGCTCTGAGAGGACAGCAGAGAATAGTGGATAGATGCTGGTCCCTGGCTCTGACTGACATGTGAAAATCTCAGCCTATCAGCTGGGCCACCAGCGATTGCCCCTCTCTGCACCTTAGTTTACTTTGCTCATCTGTTAAACAGTGATAAGTGTGCCTGTCCTACCCTGTTGCAAGGATCTGTCAAGAAACGAGCCAAGACCGGGTATCGTGGCTTACACCTATAATCTTAGCACTTTGGGAGGCCAAAGCAGGTGGATCACTTGAGGTCAGGAATTCAAGACCAGCCTGGCCAACATGGTAAAACTGTGTCTACTAAAAATACAAAAATTAGCTGGGCATGGTGGCCTGCACCTGTAATTTCAGGTACTGTGGAGGCTGAGGCAGGAGAATCACTTGAACCTGGGAGGTGGAGGTTGCAGTGAGCCGAGATCTCACCACTGCACTCCAGCCTGGGTGACAGAAAACAAAAAAGACATGAAGCCAAGGTTGTGTCTGTTTACTAAAACAATGCACGTGAAATGTTTAGTCCAAGTAGTTACTATTTCTTTTCTTTGGTGGCGGGGGGGGGGGGGGGGGTGTTTGGTTTTTTTTGTTGTTTTTTTTTATTTTGTTTGTTTGTTTTTTTTTTCTTTTTTTTTTTTTTTTTGAGTTGGAATCTTGCTCTATCACCCAGGCTGGAGTACAGTGACGTGATCTTGGCTCACTGTAAGCTCCGCCTCCTGGGTTCACGCTGTTCTCCTGCCTCAGCCTCCCAAGTAGCTGGGATTACAGGCACACACCACCACGCCTGGCTAATTTTTCTATTTTTTTTTTTTTTTTTTTGTAGAGATGGGGTTTCACTGTGTTGGTCAGGCTGGTCTCGAACTCCTGACCTTGTGATCCACCCACCTTGGCCTCCCAAAGTGCTGGGATTACAGGCATGAGCCACCGCGTCCAGTTTTTTTTTTTTTTTTTTTTTTTGA
This sequence comes from Theropithecus gelada, assembly GCF_003255815.1. NCBI lineage: Eukaryota > Metazoa > Chordata > Mammalia > Primates > Cercopithecidae > Theropithecus > Theropithecus gelada. Next base: position 74,179,466 of record NC_037684.1, on the reverse strand, counting down.
GACAAAGTCTTCCTCTGTTACCAGGCTGGAGTGCAGTGGCGTGATCTTGGCTCACTGTAACCTGTGCCTCCCGGGTTCAAGCCATTCTCCTGCCTCAGCCTCCTGAGTAGCTGAGATTACAGGTGCCCACCACCACACCCAGCTAATTTTTGTATTTTTAGTACAGACGGGGTTTTGCCATGTTGGCCAGGATGGTCTCGATCTCCTGACCTCATGATCCGCCCGCCTCGGCCTCCCAAAAGAGTGCTGGGATTACAGGCGCGAGCCACCGTGCCTGGCTGATTTGTTTTTGAGACAAGGTCTCGCTACTAGACCCAAGCGATTCTCCCACCTGTCTCCCAAAGTGCTGGGATTACAGGTGTGAACCACCAGGCTCAGCCTATGATAACTATTTCAAGTCAGAATTTGACAAGTTGAAGAAAACTTTTTTTTTTGAGACGGAGTCTTGCTCTGTTGCCCAGGCTGGAGTGCAATGGCATGATCTTGGCTCACTCCAACTTCCACCTCCTAGGTTCATGGGATTCTCCTGCCTCAGCTTCCCGAGTAGCTGGGATTATAGGCATGCACCACCATGCCTGGCTAATTTTTGTATTTTTAGTAGAGATGGGGTTTCGCCACATTGGCCAGGCTGGTCTCAAACTCCTGACCTCAAGTGATCCCTCCACCTTGGTCAGCCTCCCAAAGTGCTGAGATTGGGATTACAGGTGTGAGTCACTGTGTCCAGTTGAAAACATTTTTTTTTTTTTTTCTTTTGAGATGGAGTCTCACCCTGTCCCCCAGGCTGGAGTGCAATGGTATGATCTTGGCTCACTGCAACCTCTGCCTCCTGGGTTCAAGTGATTCTCCTGCCTCAGCCTCCCAAGTAGCTGGGATTACAGGCGTGTGTCACCACGCCCAGGCAATTTTTTGTATCTTTAGTAGAGAAGGGTTTTCACAATGTTGGCCAGGCTGGTCTCGAACTCCTGACCTTGTGATCCAGCCACCTCGGCCTCCCAAAGTGCTGGGATTACAGGCGTAAGCCACTGCGACTGGCCCGAAAACATTTTTTAAATGGCCCATCTTGTTTGGAATCTCCACTACTTTGGGAAAAAACCTAAAAATTAATGGAACAGAAATGTGCCATAAGATCAGAGACTAGATATTGAGTGGATGCTATTTTTATAGTTACACATCATGCTCTAGGGAGAAAAAATGATGAGGGTCATTGAAGCAGAATGATCAGTTTATTAATTGATTTAATGAAGACTGAAAGTATGAAAGTTTGGAACTATCAAAAAAGCTAAATGGAAATCATTAGAAAATGGGGTTAATCTTAGCACTCTGGGAGGCTGAGGTGGGAGAATAACCTGAAGTCAGGAGTTCGAGACCAGCCTAACCAACATGGTGAAACCCCGTCTCCACTAAAAATACAAAATTAGCTGGGTGTGGTGGCGCATGCCTGTAATCCCAGCTACTTAGGAGGCTGAGGCAGGAGAATCGCTTGAACTCGGGAGGTGGAGGTTGCAGTGAGCCAAGATTGAGCCACTGCACTCCAGCCTGGGCTGGAGTCTCTTGAAACTTGGTCTCAAAAAACAAAACAAGGCCGGGCGCGGTGGCTCATGCCTGTAATCCCAGCACTTTGGGAGGCCGAGGCAGGCGAATCACAAGGTCAGGAGATCGAGACCACGGTGAAACCCTGTCTCTACTAAAAATACAAAAAAAAAAAAATGAGCCAGGCGAGGTGGCAGGCGCCTGTAGTCCCAGCTACTCGGGAGGCTGGGGCAGGAGAATGGCGTGAACCCAGGAGGCGGAGCTTGCAGTGAGCCAGGATCGCGCCACTGCACTCCAGCTTGGGCAACAGAGCAAGACTCCATCTCAAAACAAAGCAAAACAAAACAACAACAAAAAACAAACAAACAAACAAACAAAAAACCAAACCAACCCCCCCCCCCAAAAAAAACCCAGAAAATGGTGTTACTATCACGAATCTGGATACTGACTAATGAAAATGCAGGTGGACCGCGTGAAGGAGAAAAGGGAATTCATTAGTGTGGTGGATACTCCTGGTCACCTGCCAGCATTTGTTCTTCTCCCAACTCTGGGAGTGAGCCTTGATTTGACTAAGCCAATTACCCTTAATTCCCCACATCACCCTCCCATGATCCAAGTTCTTCCATTCAGAGCAAGGCTAGGATTTTAGTTTGCTGAGCTAGGAGAAAGAGATGCTCTCTGTTTTTTTTTTTTTTTGTCGTTGTTTTGTTTCCTTCCTTCCTTCCTTCCTTCCTTCCTTCCTTCCTTCCTTCCTTCCTTCCTTCCTTCCTTCCTTCCTTCTTTCTTTCTTTCCTTCTTTCTTTTCTTCTCTGAGATGGAGTCTCGCTCTGTCACCCAGGCTGTAGTGCAATGGCGTGATCTCGGCTCACTGCAACCTCCACCTCCCAGGTTCAAGCGATTCTCCTGCCTCGGTCTCCCGAGCAGCTGGCACTACAGGCATGCGCCACCACACCCGGCTGATTGTTGTATTTTTAGTAGAGATGGGGTTTCACCATATTGGCCAGGCTGGTCTCAAACTCCTGACCTCGTGATCTGCCTGCCTTGGCCACCCAAAGTGCTGGGATTATGGGCGTGAACCACTGCACCCAGCCTGCTGTTTTCCATGGCGTGATCACAGATCTGAGGCATGGATGTGCCACAGCCAATTTGCAGCTAGTCAAGACACCAGCCGAGGAAAATGGCCACATGTCCAAGAGGCATACGTCAAAGAATGGAGCTAGAGCCTTGATCGCACTGCACTTGAACCCTAGCTCTGGAAATTTTGGTTAAATGAGCCAATTGATTCCAATTATCATTTAAGCCAATTTGAATGGGGTTTTTTTTTTTTTTTTTTTTTTTTTTTTTTTTTTTGAGACGGAGTCTCGCTCTGTAGCCCAGGCTGGAGTGCAGTGGCCGGATCTCAGCTCACTGCAAGCTCCGCCTCCCGGGTTCACGCCATTCTCCGGCCTCAGCCTCCCGAGTAGCTGGGACTACAGGCGCCTGCCACCTCGCCCGGCTAGTTTTTTGTATTTTTAGTAGAGACGGGGTTTCACCGTGTTAGCCAGGATGGTCTCGATCTCCTGACCTCGTGATCCGCCCATCTCGGCCTCCCAAAGTGCTGGGATTACAGGCTTGAGCCACCGCGCCCGGCCTGAATGGGGTTTTTGTTTTTCTTTCTTTCTTTTTTTTTCTTTTTTCTTTTTTTTGAGGCAGGGTCTTGCTCTGTTGTCCAGGCTGGAGTACAGTGGTACAATCACAGCTCATTGCAGCCTCAACCTGCTAGGCTTAAGGGATCCTCCCGCCTCAGCCTCCCGAGTAGCTGGGACTACAAGTGAGCACCACCACATCCAACTAATTAAAACAAAAAAAAATTTTTTTTTTGTAGAGACGAGGTCCCACTATGTTGCCCAGGCTGGCCTCCTACTCCTAAGCTCAAGTGATCCTCCTGTGTGGAGCACCAAAAGTGCTAGGATTATAACTATGAGCCACCTTACCTGGCCTGGGTTGGGTTTTTTTTTTTTCGAGAAGGAGTCTCACTCTTGCCAGGCTGGAGTGCAGTGGCGCAATCTGGGCTCACCACAACCTCTGACTCCCTGGTTCAAGCAATTCTCCTGCCTCAGCATCCTGAGTAGCTGGGATTACAGGCACGCGCCAACATGCCCAGCTAATTTTTTGTATTTTTAGTAGAGATAGCATTTCACCATTTTGGCGAGGATGGTCTCGATCTCCTGACCTCCTGATCCGCCCGCCTTGGCCTCCCAGAGTGCTGGGATTACAGGCATGAGCCACCACGCCCGGCCTTTTTTTTTTTTTTTTGAGACGAAGTTTTGCTCTCGTTCCCCGGGCTGGGGTGCAGTGGCATGATCTCAGCTCACTGCAGCCTCCGCCTCCCAGGATTCAAGCGATTCTCCTGTATAAACATCCCGAGTAGCTGGGATTACAGATGCATGCCACCACACCTGGCTAATTTTGTATCTTTAGTCGAGATGGGGTTTCACCATATTGGCCAGGCTGGTTTCAAACTCCTGACCTCAGGTGATCCGCCTGCCTCAACCTCCCAAAGTGCTGGGATTACAGACATGAGCCACCACATCCCAGCCCCTAGAAGCTTCTTTTTTTTTTTTTTTTGAGACGGAGTCTGGCTCTGTCGCCCGGGCTGGAGTGCAGTGGCCGGATCTCAGCTCACTGCAAGCTCCGCCTCCCGGGTTTACGCCATTCTCCTGCCTCAGCCTCCCGAGTAGCTGGGACTACAGGCGCCCGCCGCCTCGCCCGGCTAGTTTTTTGTATTTTTTAGTAGAGACGGGGTTTCACCGTGTTCGCCAGGATGGTCTCGATCTCCTGACCTCGTGATCCGCCCGTCTCGGCCTCCCAAAGTGCTGGGATTACAGGCTTGAGCCACCGCACCCGGCCGAAGCTTCTTTTTTCAATGGTTTCTGTAGAAGTCCTGGGCTTGGCTTGAGACTCATTGGTCTGCCATGAGTCAGGTGCCCATTCCTGAACCAGTCACTGACCAGGGAGAGAAAGCTCTAATTGACTCAGGCGCAGAGCTGGAAGGGAGGAGGAATCACTCCCTTCAGCCTATTCAGATTCTTAGTTTTAGGCATGGTGGCTCATCCCTGTAATCTCAGCACTTTGAGTGGGTGGCTGAGGCAGGGGGGTCAACTCCAGGAGTTTGAGAATAGCCTGGGCAACATTGTGTGACCCTGTCTCTACAAAAAAATTAGAAAAAATAGCCAAGTGTGGTGTAGTCCCAGCTACTTGGGAGGCTGAAGTACGAGGATTGTTTGAGCCTAGGAGATTGAGGATGCAGTGAACCATGATTGTGCCACTGCACTCTAGCCTGGGTGACAGAACAAGACCCTGTCACAAAAAAAAAAAAAAAAAAGGGCATGGTGGCTCACTCCTGTAATCCCAGCACTTTGGGAGGCCAAGGTGGACAGATCACCTGAGTTCAGGTATTCAAGACCAGCCTGGCCAACATGGGCGAAACCCTGTTTCTATTTAAAAAAAAAATAGAAGGAACGGATGTGGTGGCTCATACCTGTAATCCTATCACTTTGGGAGGCCAAGGCAGGTGGATCACCTGAGGTCAGGAGTTCGAGACCAGGCTGACCAACATGGTGAAACCTGTGTCTACTTAAAAAAACCCCAAAATTAGCTGGGCATGGAGGCGCATGCAGGTAATCACAGCTACTCAGGAGAATTGCTTGAACCTGGGAGGCGGAGGGTGCAACGAGCCGAGATTGCGCCACTGCACTCCAGCCTGGGCGACAGAGTATGACTCCATCTTAAATAAATAAATAAATAAATAAATAAATAAATAAATAAATAAGTGAATTAAAAAATACAGAAATTAGCCAGGTGTGGTGGCACATGTCTGTAATTCCAGCTACTCGGGAGGCTGAGGCAGGAAAATTGCTTGAATCCGGGAGGCGGAGGTTGCGGTGAGCTCCGCGCCACTGCACTCCAGCCTGGGCAACAAGAATGAAACTTCGTCTCAAAAAAAAAAAGTTTAGGTTTGGAGTTTAGGCTTGGGTTTTCCAGGGTTACCACTTTTTAGCTGTGTTATCTTGGGCAAATAATGGAAGCTTTCTGAACCGCATCGGTAAAATGAGGATAACGGTGGTCTCAACTTCTTGGGGTTTTTATGAGGAGGAAATGAGATACTTCATGCGAAGCATTTGCACAATGCTCACTACTTTGTTGTCATTATTATTACTATTTCCTTCCTCCAGCACCTGCACTTCCAGGATGTCGGCACAGGTCCTTCCTTCCCCATGAGCTAGAAGGAAACTTCCTCTTGTGAGAGCTGTCATAGCTCTTTCTCTTGATTGTCTATGTGGCATTTGGTTTCTGCTCATGTTCATGCTGCTCAAGCTCATAATTTCTCTGTCCTTCTAGACTTCCAGCCCCTAGAGAGGAAAGGATGACTCCATTCATTTCAATGTCCTTAATAGAAGAACTGCCATCAACACCCATCCAGTGCATTTACAGTTTCCAAAGCATTTCCTCCTCTGCCTTTTCACCTGAGCCAGAATGCAATCCTAGGGGAAGGGAGGAGTTATTATTCCCACTTCACAGATGGAGAAACTGAGGCCCAGGGAGGGGCAGTGACGTGGTCAAGGTCAAGCAGCAAATCGGTGGACAAGAAATGAGGTGTTTCTGGATTGCCAACACAAGTTTCTTTTTGTGGGACAAATAGTTTTGAATATAGATTTCAAGCCTTTGGTGAAGACCCCGGGGAGCCTGTTCTGCACCTGTGCTAAGTGATGCTTTTCACTCAGCGTGCAGTCTGTCCCTGTCTGCTGCCTGCCAGTCTTTCCCCCAAAGTCCCTTCCTGCTTGAAACCCTCCTTCCCTAACCCCAGAGACACCCCTGGCCTGCACTGCCAGCTCTTTCTTCTGAAATATACCTCTCCAACCAGCCCCATCGGTCTGCCCCATTATCCACCTGGAACCAATGTCCAAAGCTCCGCAAGGGCAGATGGGAATGTCTCCTCCAGCCCTGTTTTCCATGGACTGCTTTGGTCACGGATGAAATGTTCAGCTTATCCTGCAAGTTCCTCTGCAAGACTGCTTATGTGCTCTAGACTCATAGAACCTGGAATTGAATCCTAGCCCTGCCACATGCTGCCTCAGTTTCCGCATCTAAAATAGGAATAAGGCTGATGATATCAAGGGATCATCATGAGCATGAATTGAGAGAGGAATGCTAGGGGGCTGATAGGCTTCAAGGAGGGGATCCAGGAAAGAGAAATGACTTCGAGGAATGCAAGAATGTCCCCTCTGACCTTGCATATGGGTGGTGGTCTTCCAGCCTCAGGACACTCTCCCCCACCTCCCAAGCCTGGCCTAATCTAGTATTCTCCAGCTCACTTCCTGTCCTGTAGGTTAGCTCATCATCTCATTTTCTGTATCCAGTTCTCTTTCTAAGCTTGCATATTATCTGTGCGTCTACACACACTTGCTAGGTGGGTGGTGAAGGGAGTATTAGGCTTTGCATATGGAAAAGTGGGCCTGGGTGGCCAAGCCCCAGCATTTCTCCAAACCTCAATTTCTTGTCTGTAAAATGTGAACAGTAAGACTGTGCACCTTGCCGGGTGCAGTGGCTCACGCCTGTAATCCCAACACTTTGGGAGGCTGAGGCGGGTGGATCATGAGGTCAGGAGTTTGAGACCAGCCTGGCCAACATAGTGAAACCCTGTCTCTACTAAAATAAAAAAATTAGCCAGGTGTGGTGGTGCGTGCCTGTAATTGCAGTTACTTGGGAGGCTGAGGCAGGAGAATCACTTGAACCTGGGAGGTGGAGGTTGCCGTGAGCTGATATTGCGCCATTGCATTCCAGCCTGGGGAATAGAGTGAGACTCTGTCTCGAAAGAAAGAAAGAAAGAGAGAGAGAGAGAGAGAAAGAAAGATAGAAAAAGAAAGAGCACTTGTGGAATTGTGGTAAAGTTTTAGGCCAGCACTGGTCAGCATGGTAGCATCTAGCCACATGTGGCTATTTACATTTAAATTAATGAAAGTTTAATAAAGTTTAAAAAATTCAGCCCCTCAGTCTCACTAGCCACATTTCAAGTGCTCACTGGCCTCCTGTGACTCATGGCTATCCTACTGGACAGCACGCAGAAAGAACATTTCCATCGTGGAGGGAAATTCTGCTGAACGGTGCTGGTTTAGAAGCATCACGCCTCTACTGTGCATCAGCTATGTGCTATAACTCATCTGACATTGTAAACTCAGGGCAGAAGCACGATTGCAGTGTAAAGTTCTGCTTTCCTTAGAGATGTGGTAAAGAGGTGAGGCTCACAAGGAATGTTGGACTGGTCCAGGGCATTCTCTGGGATGAGGGTGGACCAAGTTCAAAACGGGGAGCTCCAACTTCTGCTGCAAGGCAGGCATATAGAGCATGATTCCCTTTGCCGGTGGAGAAGGGACACCAAGCAGTGGGAAGAGTGGTTAACTGGAGAGTGTTTCTAGCATCTAGAACTACCAGTGTTTGACTTTTCAAAGGAAAAGTGGCCATGTGGTTTTGCAAACGTGTTACAAGCTCTCTCCATTTTTATTGTATTTTTTTTTTTTTTGCCAGAGAATGAGATTCCAGATTCCAGGTTGTTAGAACCTCAAGGGATACTTTCATTCCCTGGTTCCTCTACAGGGAGGAGGAATCTGAGGCTCAGAGAAGTACGGTTACTTGTTTAAGGTCCCTCAGTGAGTTAGGGCAGAGGAAGACTTCTAGTCACAGCTTCCCTGAAGCCAGGGCTAGGCACAGTGTTGATGTCACCCAGCCAACAGGGATGGTGTCCTCTGCCCACCTAGCAAGCCTTGACTCATGCTCCACGCCCCTGCTGTGAGAGGTCTCTGCTGACTCCCACCCTGATTGGAGCAGGTTAGTCAGCTTTGAGGTGCAGCCTCCAGTTCTGGCCCCTCCAGTTCCGGGACTCTCATTCGAGGCATTTGGGGTTGTCTCATTTCTGTGCCCAGCACAGGGCTTGGCACACAGGAGGTGCCTTGTGGGTGCCTGCCCGTCAAGGGTTTCCGTTTTCGAGCCATTTAGGTAACCACTTGCCATTCGTGCCTTTAGGTAACCCCTTGAGCAGCCTAAAGAAGCCTATAGACTTCTCCGAGTCGTTTTTGAGTATATTTTATTGACGTGAAATACACGCACGGAAAAGCGCACAAATCCAAAGTGTACTTCCGCGCATCTTCATAAAGTGAACACACTTGTAGCCTAAGAACCCAACCCTACCAGCTCCCGGCAGGCCCTGGCCCCCTTCCAGTCTCTCCTACTGAACAAGATTTTTGAGTGAAACCGGCGGGCCGGAGCGTGAGTTTCTGCTTGACGGGGCGGGGCCCGCGCGTGCTGCCCGGCCGTCAGTGTAGGGGGCCGTGAGTGTGCACCGGGTGGAGGGGCCTGAGGGGGCTCAGAGTGCGCGCGTTCGGGTATTAATTTGTCAGGGCTTGTGTGGCGCTCGGGATTGGGGGTTGTTTGGGGGCGCGAGCGTCGACTGTGGGACGCTGCGGAAGGGTGGGCCGTCTGCGTGGGGTCCTGGAGCGCAGGAGGCCGAGGGGGGGCGCGCGTGGACCACAAGGGCGGGGCCCTGGCGGGGTCGCAGGGGCGTGGCCTGCGGCCGTGGGGCGGGGCCTAGGCGGGCTCGGGGGCGGGGTCTGCGGGCGCGCGCACGCGTCCGGCGCGCCCCCTCCCGGCCGCCATGTTGGCTGGTGTGTGGGTGTCAAACGGAGCCAGACGCGGCGGTGGCGGCGGCTCCGCGGGCTCCGGTCGCTCCCGCCTCCCCAGCGCTGCCGGCGGCCGCAGCGGCGCACCCACGCCGGCCCGGAGGAGCAGAGGTGAGCCAGAGCCCGTGGGGCTCCGGGGCCAGAGCGAGTCACCAGGGCGAGGACCCTCCCCCTCTCCAGGGCGCGGACGCCCCCAGAGCACAGGCTCTCTTACCTCACCAGCCCCGCCAGGGCATGCACCCCTGCCACCCCGCTGGTCCCTACGCTAGGCTCTGGGGGATTCCCTTCTTTCCAACCAGGCCCCGCCCCACGGACTGGAGCATGACCCCCTCCCCATCAGGATCCAGCTTTCCGCTGCAAGGATCTCCCCCCTCTTACCCGTCCCTATCACTGAGCACCTCCTTTTATGTCCCCAGAGTCCAGGGCGCCCCTTACTCCCTCCTCAGATCCTGGAGCCCCCTTCATCTTGGAACAACCCCGCCCCCCTCCCCAGAGCACGTTCCTCCTCTCCCCGGGCCCGGCGCCCCTTCCTCCTGATCCCAGCCTGGTCTCCCGCCCGCCCCCATGCAGAGCCCGGCCCGGGCGCCCTCCGGGAATCCGGGGAGGGGTCATTTTCTCTGTCCGGGATCCCGCCCGTGTCACCTTTCCTGGGGGCTGTAGCGGGGCCCCCTTCCGTCCTCGGGGACCAAGCTCCCCACTCCCCAGCCCCCACCCCCACGGAACAGCGGGGACGGGGGCGGAAGAGCCAGGCTCCAGCTGCCTTTTGTTCCGCGTGGGATGGCAGAGACCCACCCGGCCCGGCCGTCCTGCTCGGCTGATCCGGGTGGGTGAATGGGTGCGTGGGGGCTGGCTGGCCTCTTCCAGGAGACTCTTCCTCTCTCTCCCTATGGGGCGGCTCCCCCAGAGTCGAGCGCGTTGGGAGGCTGGCGTTTGCTAAAGGAGTCGTTGCCAACAGGTTTTTGTTTGCGACCTGAAGTTTGCCCAGTGGCTTTGCCTGGGGCAGCTTGAGCTCCCTGTGAACCCCCCGGCAGGAGCTTGTGGAAGGCCATTTCTCCGCCCAAGGACTCCGTCTGGGCGACTCCTTCACAGTTGTGCTGCCCTGGGGACGTATCTAAAATGTGCGCTTTAAGAGCGGAGAGGGCTTAACCATTATTAGGGTTTAGATGAGGGAAACTGAGGCCCAGAACTGCAGTTATTTGCCCAAGGTCACTCAGTGATACTGTGTCAGTGCAGAACTGGAAGCTAGGGCTCCAGGGCTCTGTTTACCACATTTAAGAACTTTTTTTTTTTAGGGAGATGTTCAGGACCCTACCTTCCCCTTTATTTTTAACATTTACACAAGAAAGTGGGCAGGAAAATATGAGAAGTAATGAGTTCTTCCTTTTCACCTCCAGAAAATACCCTGTGAAAGAACGGATTGGAACAGGGTGTTAAAATGATGGGAAAAGGTGAATTTTAAGAATCCCAGCTTCCTCTCATTATGTAATATAATGAAGATTTGGCAGAAAACGTGCTTCTTGTAGTTCTAGATACAGATTGCTAGGTGCTGACAAAATCTTCTGCTGAATCTGGCACAGCAGTAATTGAGTTAGCACTGATAATTAAGTTTTCATCTGTATTTAAATGAATATCAAAAGGGACTACAATTTGCTTCTGAATGGTACTTGTTCGGTGCTTGTTTTCGGGGCAAGTGATTGTGTTGGGGAAGCGCACCTAGACTTTTTAATCTTTTATTTTTTTGAGGCAGAGTCACAGTCTGTCACCCAGACTAGAGTGCAGTGGCACGATCTCGGCTCATCGCAACCTCCGCTTCCTGGGTTCAAGTGATTCTCCTGCCTCAGCCTCCGGCGTACCTGGGATTACAGGCGCACGCCAGCCACCAGGCCCAGCTAATTTTTCCATTTTTAGTAGAGACGGGGTTTCACCGTGTTGGCCAGGCTGGTCTTGAACTCCTGACCTCAGGTGATCCGCCCACCTTGGCCTCCCAAAGTGCTGGGATTACAGGCATGGGCTAGCTCATCCGGCCTAAATCTTTTATTTATCTGTATTTTTACTTTTACATTTTAAAAGCTTGTTTCCCTAGTTTTAAAATTGGGCTAGTCATCTTTACCAGTCTCACTGGGCTATTCTTTTGTAAGCATGGAATGAGATACTGATTATTAAAGATTTTGGTAAAGTGTAAGTTACTCTAAGGCATGATTCAGGACTGCGTCCCACAAGTCCCTGGACCAGGAGCCAGTTGGGATTGTCTTGTGGGATGTACTAAGTTCCCGTGGTTTACAGAGGCTTTTTGCCTCTCTGAAGCCTGAGCTGGCCAGATGGAGAGCTCTGTGGAAAACTCGTCCAGCAGTGTGTGTTGGGCCAAGCATTCGAGGTGTGAAGAAATGTAAAACTTTCAAGTGATAATATCTAGCTTCGTGTATGCAGCCTTGAAAAATGACCCAACCTTTGTAGAAATTCTCTGTATCACTAACCCTCTTCATAATGAGCGGAATATTTCCCAAGAATTGGGATTCTGATAAGAGTCCTGCAAAAGTTGAAAAGTTTTGGGACTTTTTTTTTTTTTTTAACTTTAATTAGGAGGAGCGGCACCTTTCAGTTGTGAACTGAAGTACTAAGAGATTTTTATGCATGGAATTGTCCTTGTCATACTTTTGGAAAGTGCATTAAAATTTTCTAAGTTTTCTGGCAGTTCTCACTGTTCCCCATAACCTTTCTGTCTGGCTTATAGGGTGTGAAGGACCACAATTTTTGTCATTTTATGGCATGTATACCTGGTGACCCTGAGACTTGGAGAAGTCAGAGGGCTGGATTTGGGGAATTTTTTTTTTTTTTGAGATAGAGTCTTACCCTGTCACCTAGTGACAGTGGCGCAATCTCGGCTCACTGCAAACCTCTGCCTCCCGGGTTCAAGCGGTTCTCCTGCCTCAGCCTCCCGAGTAGCTGGGACTACAGGTGTGTGCCACCATGCCCGGCTAATTTTTGTATTTTTAGTATAGATGGGGTTTTGCCATGCTGGTCAGGCTGATCTTGAACTCCTGACTTCAAGTGATCCACCTTTCTTGGCCTCCCAAAGTGCTGGGATTACAGGCATCAGCCACCATGGCTGGCCTTGGATTAGGGGAAGTTGAGGCTGGAAAAGATGTGAGGAATTATGTAGTTTGTATCCCTTTTTGTCTGCTGAACTTTTGACTCACATACTCGGTGTAAACAGACCTCTTCTGTGAATACTTTGCCGGCCAGCTCCCCGATGTTTGGCCCGTTTTTCTCCCATGCTACCTTCACCACCCCACACAGTCTGTTGATGCACTTAACACGACATTGTCCATGTATCTGGGGCTTTTGTGACACTGTGACATCTTGGAGGCCAGTGGTCACCTTGTCTTTACTTCTCCAGTACCAGGCTCAGTCTCTGATAGATAGTAGGTGCTCAGTAAAGGTCTGTCATCAGTATTCCTTGAGGTAGGGGAGCACATTTTTATGGCTCGGTTACTGCAGGCTCTACTGTTCTGTCGCACCGTTGTTGAAATCACTACTGTTGGTCCAGCAATTGTGTGTCAGTTGCATAGGTTTATCCACCTCATCTGCAGGTGAGGAAACTGAGGCCTAGGGAGTTTAAGGTACATGCTTGAGGTTGCACAGCCAGTAAATGATTTGAACAGATCTGTTGTACACCAAAATATTATTATAACTGTTACCGACTTCGAGGACCAGGTCTCACGGGGATGAAGAGACACACTGCAAGTTAACAGTGGACTGAGGGAGGTCGGGTGATATGATTAAGGTGGTTGAGGATGGGAAGAGCACATTTGTTTTTTGTCAGATGCATTGTGAAAAGAATGTTTATGTCCATCTATTGAGTTTTTGAAAATTGACAAACTTGCCGGGCATGGTGGCTCACACCTGTAATTCCAGCACTTTAGGAGGCTGAGGCAGGCGGATCACCCTGAGGTCAAGGGATCCAGACCATTCTGGCCAACATGGTGAAACCCCATCTCTACTAAAAATACAAAAATTAGCTGGCCATGGTGGCACATGCCTGTAGTCCCAGCTACTCAGGAGGCTCAGGCAGGATAATCGCTTGAACCTGGGAGGTGGAGGTTGCAGTGAGCCGAGATCGCGCCACTGCACTCCAGCTTGGTGACAGAGCAAGACTCTGTCTCAAAAAAAATTGACAAACTTTCTGATAAGTTCATCAATGGAACTTTATGGCTTAATTAGTTCATTCAAGTTAACTAAAAATAGAAACTTAGAAAAACAAATACAGTGAAATAAGCATATGTTGAAAGCCGTTTCAGCAGCTTTTTTTTTAAACCACCATAATTTCACATCAACACTTAACATAGGGATTACCACCCATTTGTGAGTAGAAAAACTGAGGCCCAGAGAGGTTAAGTAAGCTGTGAGGAACTGGCACAGCCAGGATTCAGAGTGAATCTGTGTAATTCCCAGGCTTGGTTCCCTTCTGCTCCACTGGCCCCTATAGAAGGCCCCACAAAATAATAGGTATTCATTTAAATTACAGCATAAATTTGTTGTGTGAAACTCACCACCAAGTTTATTTAGAAGGTTGGGAATTGTGAATAACGAGATTTCTGGGTCTTTCCTAACCTTAGAACCTTTGAAAACACTGTGGTTTGAATGTCAGTAATTAATGGATCATTTTATTTTAGCTGAGAGACGCTAGATTCGGTGTTTGATTAAAAAAGAAAAAAAGCCTAGGCCAGCCACGGTGGCTCATGCCTGTAATCCCAGCATTTTGGGAGGCTGAGGTGGGCGGATCACTTGAGGCCTAGAGTTTTTGAGACCAGCCTAGCCAGTGTGGCAAAGCCCTGTGTCAACCAAAAAAATACAAAAATTAGTCGGGCATAGTGGCATGCACCTGTCGTCCCAGCTACTCAGGAGGCTGAGGCAGGAAAATCACTTCAACTGGGAAGGGGAGGTTGCAGTGAAACTCCAGCCTGGGTAACAGAGCAAGACTGAGTGTCAAAAAACAAAAACAAAAAACCTGCATTCTTTTGAACCAGATCTGCAACATTGTTAAAATGCTCCCTATCCATGCATTGGATTCTTTCTGTGACTCATTCCCCTAGTACCTAGGTGCTGGAGCCTGCTTTGTTCCTGGGCACAGAAAGTCCTTTTCCTGATTCAGTTTCCTCTTGGTCCTGGTCTAGTCAGAGTGTGCTTCACTTTCAGGCCCTCTAGAGACAGAACAGGTATCTTAATTCTCTTTCTGTTCAAAGCAATATAAGGAATTGGACGTTCAAAGGGCTGTAAATAGAGGAACTCCCCATCTTCTCTTCATGGTAACCCTGCTGATACATAGAACAGGGAAAAGTAGGCTCATCCTGGGGGATGGCTGATCGTTTAGGGCTAATGGATGATATGGATTTATAAAGCATTTATAATTAATCACTTCTGAGTGCAGACTTCTTCCTCTGGGTCCCGACCCTCTTAGGTAGTTGCATGTTGCAGCAGCTCAATAGCTGAGAACACCAAGTGGTACAGTTAATTTGGCTTCAAAGGCCATGTGGCAGATAGCTTTGGAATGAGGTGTGGGTACTTACGGGCCTCCTGGCTGGGTGGCTTTGGGCACTTTAATCACTGAGCTTTGGTTTCCTCATCTCCAAAGGGGGGCTCATAATCACTACTTCATGGAATAGACTAGCCTTTTTTCTCAAACTCCAGTGTGCAGCAGAAGCACCCAGAGGGCTTGCTGAACATGTGTCCGGGGCTCCACCCCATTGTTTCTCATTAGGGAGGGGAGGCCTGAGAATGTGTCTTTTTTTTTTTTTATTAAGATAGAGTCTTGTTCTATTGACCAGGCTGGAGTGCAGTGGCGCGATCTTGGTTCACTGCAACCTCCACTTCCTAGGTTAAAGCGATTTTTCTGCCTCAGCTTCCTAAGTAGCTGGGATTACAGGCGCATGCCACCATGCCCAGCTAATTTTTTTTTTTTTTTGAGACGGAGTCTCGCTGTCTCCCAGGCTGGAGTGCAGTGGCGCAATCTCAGCTCATTCCAAGCTCCGCCTTCCGGGTTCATGCCATTCTCCTGCTTCAGCCTCCCGAGTAGCTGGGACTACAGGCTGCTGCCACCACGCCGGGCTAATTTTTTGTATTTTTAGTAGAGATGGGGTTTTACCATGTTGGCCAGACTGGTCTCAAACTCCTGACCTCAAGTGATCTTCCTGTCTTGGCCTCCCAAAGTGCTGGTATTACAGGTGTGAGCTACCGTGCCTGGCAGAGAATGTGTTTTTTTTTTTTTTTTTTTTTTTTTGAGACGGAGTGTCGCTCTGTCGCCCAGGCTGGAGTGCAGTGGCTGGATCTCAGCTCACTGCAAGCTCCGCCTCCCGGGTTTACGCCATTCTCCTGCCTCAGCCTCCCGAGTAGCTGGGACTACAGGAGCCCGCCACCTCGCCCGGCTAGTTTTTTGTACTTTTTAGTAGAGACAGGGTTTCACCGTGTTAGCCAGGATGGTCTCGATCTCTTGACCTCGTGATCCGCCCATCTCGGCCTCCCAAAGTGCTGGGATTACAGGCTTGAGCCACCACGCCCGGCCTGAGAATGCGTATTTTTAGCCAGCTTCCAAATGCTACTGATGCTGCCGGTCTAGGGACCAAATTTGGGAACCTTGGCCCACAGGACTGAATGAGAAGGTGTGTAAGATGTCTAGCACCTGCTGGCTGTGCAGTAGGAACTAAAAAATGACACTGAAATGTTTCTAAAATATTGCTCTGAAGATGATGGATGGCATGACATTTGGAAAGGAAATGTGGGTTCTCAGAGAGTGTTTTCACTTCATTCTCTTATGATTGTAAGTTGGACTGTGGTCACAGGGATTATCACTGTTGGGTTAATTGAGGTGCTTTCCTTAATGAAGGGGACAGAAGATGTCATTGTCCTTTAAAAAAGGCTGTAAATCTTGGATTCTGTTGAAAAAGCTGGTTCATCATTCTCACACATCACGCAAGAAGTTTGTTGTCTAGGCTTTTTAGAATTGTAACTTGGGGGCTGGGTGTGGTGGCTCATGCTTGTAATCCCAGCACTTTGGGAGGCTGAGGCTGGTGGATCACTTGAGACCAGGAGTTGGAGACCAGTATGGCCAACATGGCGAAACCCCATCTCTACTAAAAATACAAAAATGAACCAGGTGTGGTGGTGTGGGCCTGTAGTCCCAACTACTTGGGAGGCTGAGGCACGAGAATTGATTGAACCCGGGAGGCAGAGGTTGCAGTGAGCTGAGATTATGCCACTAGACTCCAGCCTGTGTAAGGGAGTGTGACTTTTCTCAAAAAAAAAAAAAAAAAAATTGTAACTTGGAAAGGTTGAGGGAGTAATGCTGTTGGGTCCTCAATTCCCACAGGGCCACTTGGGATGGACCACTGTGTTAATGGAAGTTGCTTCTCCTCCCTACAGCAATTCATATTTAATATTCTTTCATGTTTACAGTTCAAATTTTTTCTTCATTGGTAATTAAACAACTTGTCCATCAAGACCGAATGTGCAGGGACGTGTGTGTGAGCTCTGATGGTTTTTGAATATTTCCTGTGTGCCAGGCCTTATGTTACTAATTTTATGTGCTGTGTTTAATTTTCATGGTCCTGCAAGCCCTATCACCATTTCTCATTTTGCATTTTAAAAAGCTAAGAGGGGTTCAGTAACCTGCCCCAGGCCATACAGCTAGTAAGTGCCCCAGCTGGTGTTTGCTGCCACTGTGTCAAACTCAGAACTGCTTTATTTCCACGACCTCGTTTGCAGCTGTGCCAGGTGCGCCCATTACCTCACTGTACCCTCACAACAGCCCCAAGAGGTAGGCTAAGCAAGCTGAGGCTCGGAAGAGTCAAGGTTGGTCATGGGCACCTGGCCAGTGGCTGGCTGGACCTGAATTCAGTCCCACGCCTGTCTGATTTTAGAGCTTTATGAAGTTGTTTCTATGACAACAGCTTACCTCTCTGTCATGTGACCCTAAGCTGCCTGGATGTGTACAACAGGGACCTAGGGCTACCCTAGCTGGCTTGACCCCAAGGAAGTCTGTGTGGGCTGGTAAGGGTTTTTGTGTTTGCAGAGCTGTGTTAAAATAATTGGCCAAATTGCTCTTTGAGCAAACGGGACATTTTACTTTGTGATCCTGCAGCTCTGCACACTGGTGTGGGTGCTAAGGACTGAGAACCCTTTACTAATGCTATTTTGTTAAAAGGGGGTCAAATTCATATGGAATTTGATAGTCTTTTTTTTTGAGTTGGAATCTCTGTCGCCAGGCTGGAGTGCAGGGGCGGCATCTCAGCTCACTGCAACCTCCGCCTCCCAGGTTTAAGCAATCCTCCTGCCTCAGCCTCCTGAGTAGCTGGGACTACAGGCATGTGCCACCACACCCAGCAAATTTTTGTAGTTTTAGTAGAGACGGGGTTTCACCATGTTGGCCAGGATGGTCTTGATCTCTCCTTTTTTTTTTTTTTTTTTTTAAGATGGAGTTTCGCTCTTGTCGCCCAAGCTTGAGTGTAGTGGTGCTATCTTGGCTCACTGCAACCTCCATCTGCTGGGCACAAGCGATTCTCCTGTCTCAGCCTCCTGAGTAGCTGGAACTACAGGCACGTGCCACCACGCCTGGCTAATGATTTTGTATTTTTAGTAGAGATGGGGTTTTACCATGTTGGCCAGGCTGGTCTCGAACCCCTGACCTCAGGTGATCCGCCAGCCTCGGCCTCCCAAAGTGCTGGGATTACAGGCATGAGCCACCACACCCAGCTGGAATTTGGTAGTCTTAAAAAATTACACCGGGTGCGGTGGCTCAAGCCTGTAATCCCAGCACTTTGGGAGGCCGAGACAGGCCGATCACGAGGTCAGGAGATCGAGACCATCCTGGCTAACACGGTGAAACCCCGTCTCTACTAAAAAATACAAAAAACTAGCTGGGCGAGGTGGTGGGCGTCTGTAGTCCCAGCTACTCGGGAGGCTGAGGCAGGAGAATGGCGTGAACCCAGGAGGCGGAGCTTGCAGTAAGCTGAGATCCAGCCACTGCACTCCAGCCTGGGTGACAGAGCGAGACCCCGTCTCACAAAAAAAAAAAAAAAAAAATACCTGTGGCTGGGCATGGTGGCTCATGCCTGTAATTCCAGCACTTTGGGAAGCTGAGGCAGGTAAATTAAGAGGTCAAGAGATCAAGACCATTCTGGCCAATGTGATGAAACCCTGTCTCTACTAAAAATACAAAAATTAGCCGGGTGTGGTGGCACACGCCTGTAGTCCCAGCTACTCGGAAGGCTGAGGAAGGAGGATCGCTTGAACCGGGAGGCAGAGGTTGCAGTGAGCTGAGATTGTGCCACTGTACTCCAGCCTGGCGACAGAGCGAGACTGTCTCCAAAAAAAAAAATAAAAATTCCATGTGAAGTATCTCCTTCCCCAGTAGGCAATTAACACCTGGGTTCTAGCCAATGGGTAATTTTCTCTCTGGTCTTAAAATGTCCTGGGGAGGCTGGGGTGTGAGCACTTTCCCAAGGTTTGAGCACTGCTCGCAGCTCCCCAGCCAAGGAATGGTAAACAGCTATGTGTTGGTGCCTGCCCTGCACTTGTGGGAGGCCCTGGAGGCTTGGACTTGAGTGTGTTTTGTGAACTCTTTAAGACTCTGAGGTGAATAAATCAATGTAAGCAATAAGTTGTATTAAAAGACCCCTTCCCCCACCTCCAAAAAAAAAAAAAGTCCTAGCAGTAAAGGGACACATTCAGTTTTTTTTTTTTTTTTTCCTGAAAGCAAGTCCTCCTTGTGTGCTTTTTTTTTTTTTTTTTTTGAGACAGAGTCGTGCTCTGTCATCCAGGCTGGAGTGCAGTGACACCATCTTGGCTCACTGCAAGGTCTGCCCCCGGGTTCACACCATTCTCCTGCCTCAGCCTCCTGAGTAGCTGGGACTACAGGTGCCCGCCACCACGCCTGGCTAATTTCTTTTTGTATTTATGGTAGAGGCGGGGTTTCACCGTGTTAGCCAGGATGGTCTCGATCTCCTGACCTCGTGATCTGCCTGCCTCAGCTTTCCAAAGTGCTGGGATTACAGGCATGAGCCACCGGGCCGGTGTGCCTTTTTGATACTCAGAGCTGTCCTGGGATATAATGACTATACTATGGATGGCAAAATTTGGGAAACATCTGATTGGGGAAAGAATTTGTATGTCACTTTATGAGAAGCAACTAGGAGATGTAGAAGTATGGGCATTTCAAGGACAGTTTAATAACTGAGGCCAGTGTCAACTGGAAAAATATGGAACACGTGATCTAGAGGCAAATAATGGTTATAAATGAAATGCCACCAAGAACTTAGTCTAATTGAGAAGACAAAGTTAATATCTGTGAGACAGAAGCTAGCAGTTTGTTGAGCCATGATTTTGATTCTTTGTCAGAGGGTCAAGAATGGAGAAAAAATTTAGAAGAATCAGGGAAGGCATCAGGAGCAGGTAGGATTTGAGCTGGACCTTGAAGAACAACAAATGGTATCCCTAAATGGAAGGCAGATGGGAAAGTATTTTGGATCTCAGGAACGGCAGGAGTTAAAGCTTGAGATGGGATGGGGTAGGTGCCTTGAGTGTGTGCAGACTCCTGCAGCTGGCGCTGGGTGGATGCCTGCTGGGAGCAGTGAGCTCCCAGGTGGCCAGATGGCCACTGGCTCTGATGAGGCAGCAGCCTTGGGGTTTGGTTTTCTGGGTAGTAGAGAGCAGGGTAGGTCTTGAGGAGTAGGTGCCACCTCAAGTGTTTGAGAAGGGGGACCTGTAGAGTAATCTCTGTGGGTGGGGGCCTGGCTCAGACTGGCTTCCTAAGACGGGCTAGATAGCAGTTCTAGAGATGGAGAGTGAAGAGAGGCCAGAGTTGAGTTGTGTTTAGGGAGTAAAGGGGGCCTCGGTGCTGGCTTGGAAGTTTGGATTCGACACCCCGGGAGCCTGCAAATCATGTGGCCTGGAAAGCTAGAAAAATGCCCATGATGGGGCCCCACCCCAGACCAATCAAAGGGGAACCAGTAATGTTTTGAAGGGCCCCCAGATAATTCTCATAGTCTGTGTGGGTGGAGAAGCTGAGCTGTGTGCTCGGAGGAGCTGCTGGGAGTGTCAGGGATTGGAAGGGGAAAACTGGAGCCAGAAGAAGCCTTTGAAGTAATGTGGTGTGGGGACTGGGTTCCTGAGCAATTGTAGAATGACTGTGGATGGACTGGTGGAATCAGGGCTGGAGAGGAACTGGCAGAAATGATCACCCTGGCTGAAATACGCCTCTACGCTACCTTGGAAAAGGACAGCTTAGCAGAAAGTTTAAACAGGGGACGGGCAGAAGAGACTGTGATCCACCTATTTGGCAAGCCTCCTTTCAACCTGCATTTTAGCCACAGAGCAGGCACAGCAGGTTCTTATCTGTTCTCTCAAGCTTGCTAGCCAAGTTCCTCCCCACACCCTAAATTGTAATGACTGCAGCAGATGGTACATGTAAAATTTTAAATGGCATTTCTTTAATTTTATTAAAGATAGTTGTAATGTAGAGTTACTAATTTAGATAGATTCACTTTATTCAAAGTCTAGAAGTGAGATTTTACATGGTACAGTTAATGCATGTCACAGTGTCATTGTAATATATGATATTTCAGTCAGAAAATGAGTTTATAGTTCACTTCATTTATTTTTTTTATTTTTTTATTTTTTTTTTGAGACGGAGTCTCGCTCTGCCGCCCAGGCTGGAGCGCAGTGGCCGGATCTCAGCTCACTGCAAGCTCCGCCTTCCGGGTTCACGCCATTCTCCTGCCTCAGCCTTCCGAGTAGCTGGGACTACAGGCGCCCGCCACCTTGCCCGGCTAGTCTTTTTGTATTTTTTAGTAGAGATGGGGTTTCACCGTGTTAGCCAGGATGGTCTCGATCTCCTGACCTCGTGATCCGCCCGTCTCGGCCTCCCAAAGTGCTGGGATTACAGGCTTGAGCCACCGCGCCCGGCCCACCTCATTTATTCTTAATGCTTATTGAGCACATATGTATTATGTGCTGTTGGCTGGGAACGCATGAGTGAATAAAATTTAAGTTCCTCTTACATTTCAAAATAGTTTTTGGTCTGCAGATGGTGGCTTTTGCCTCAGTAACAAGTAATATTAGTTTTGGGAGATAGCTGGGGGAGGGAAGTTTAGAAAGTGGTGTCAAACGTTAGAATGGAACCTGGGAACCAGAGAAGGCTTCGAGGAAGTAGTATGTAAGTCGAGTCTTGAAGGAAGAGTGGGAGTTCTCAGGGACAGAGATGAGAGGATCCCTGGCTGAGGGAGCTGCATTATGCAGAGGCCTGAGCTGAACAAGGAGGGTGTGGAGGAGGAAAAGCTGGACATGTGGCAGAGGCCCAGCTGCCTACTGACCAGACTCTCCAGGCAGGACAGACGAGAGCTTGGTGAGGTTTGACTCATGGGCTGTGGTTTTCACATAGCCTTTTGGCGGTGAGTGGGCAGGACTGTGGGACTTGCACCCCACCTCTAATCAGAGCACCTCTGTGCTGGTGAAAGTGGGGAGCTAAAAAGAGTCCGCTTGAGAAGTGTTCCTCTGCCGTTGAAGAACAACCAAAGTTATCTGGAGCTGCAGTGAGCAAACTGGTACCCCGAGGGTGGCTGGGAGGGAGAGATTAGAGGTTTCTTCCAGAGGACCTGAAGAGCCCTCACTTTTTTCTGTTTGCAATGAGATGAATGGAGATGAAAAGTGTTCCTGTTCCCTCCTCTACTCCGGACCAGTTTCTCAAGGCCTTTGGGTAACATATATGTGATTAAACAGTCCCTTAGGAATAGAACTTTTAGTTAAGCAGCTCTGTTTTCCAGAAATCCCTGGATAATTTTATGACCATGTGGTAAAGGTAAGGGACCTTGCGTTAACTTCAGATGAATGTCAGAGAGCTGCTGTGTGCTAGGCTCTGGGTACCCAGGAAATGGTCCTCGCCCTTGACTCTGCCCAGTCTGGACTAGAAAAGTGGTCCTTGGGTGGATTGCGCTCACAGATCTGTTTTGTTTGTGCCTTTCTAAACATTAAAATTGGTTGCTCTGTCAGTTTCGTATGGCTGCTGTGACAAATTGCCACAAATGCGGTGACTTAAAACAATACAGTTGTATAGGCAGGAAGTCCAACACAGGTCTTAATGGGCTGAGGTCATGGTGTAGTTAGGACTGGTTCCTGCTGGAGGCTGTTGGGGGGAACCCGTTTCCCTGCCTTTCCAGCTTCTTGAGGCCTTCTGTGTTCCTTGGCTCATGCTCCTTCCATCTTTAAAGCCAAATTCGGTTTTCCACTCTTTCCCACGTGGTTTCTCTCTGACCCTGACTCTTCTGCCTCCCACTTCTACTTTTAAGGATTCTTGTGATTACATTGGGCACACTGAATAATCCAGGATGCTGTGTTTTAAAATCAGCTGATTAGAAACTTAAATTCTTTTTTTTTTTTTTTTTGTGATGGAGTCTTGCTCTGTCACCTAGTCTGGAGTGCGGTGGCGCCATCTTGGCACACTGCAACCTCCGCCTCCCAGGTTCAAGGGATTCTCCTGCCTCAGCCCCCCGAGTAGCTGGGATTACAGGTGTGCAGCACCATGCCCAGCTAATTTTTGTATTTTTTAGTAGAAAATGGGATTTCGCCATGATGGCCAGGCTGGTCTCCAACTCCTAACCTCGAGTGATCCACCTGTCTCAGCCTCCCAAAGTGCTGGGATTACAGGCGTAAACCACCGTGCCTTGCCTAGAAACTTAAATTCTAACTGCTACCTTAATTCTCCTTTGCCACAAAACATAACATATTCACAGGTTCTGGGATTAAGATGTGGTTATCTTTGGGAGGCCACTATTTGCTGGTCATAGTTGCCAACATTAAAATCAGGAGATCTTACATAGCCTCCCAGTCTTGCAGCTTCATTGACAAATCAGAACACTTGGCAGCCTGGGGCTTGTTCTGTTGCCTGGCAACAGTGGGTCAGAGCCAGTGTCGGCGCCATCTCTAGTTGGGGCTTGCGGGTGCCAGTTCTCCACAGACCTCCACCCTCCCCATGGTGCCTGCTCATTTCCCCTGGTTGTCTGGTCCCTGCTCTGGGGACACAGGGGCTTACACAGAGTCCAGTCAGGGCAGAATCCCCAATGCAGGGTGGCTGGGTTTGTCTGCCTCTCTGTTCATGCCCTGCTCCTTGCCCCTCTGCCCCTCCCCCCTCGCTGCCTCTATACCCTTTCCCTGAAGCCTCTTCTGGCTCTGCCTGGCACACACTGTCCCTCCTCCTCTCTGTGCCCTTCTCTCTCTGACCCAGGGCTCTACATTCCACAGCATCTCTGGTGCTATTTTAGGTGGGATTGTTTGTGCCATGATTCCTTGTCTCTTTTCCCCTCCTTTTCTGGCACCCAACACTAGTACATTCTGATGCCTTCCCTTTTATGTCTTGCATTGGTGTTGGTGAAAATCAAGTCTTTATAATGTACCTTTAGAGCAATACCCGTTAAAAACCAGGATCACACAACAAGCATGTAGTTGAACATCTGTGTGCCTTGCACTCTCCTAGACATTGGAAATGCCATGGGGACTCCTGTCCTGCCTCTAGTTCTAGAAGAGAGATAGGGGAAACAAATGGGTAGGCAATCACATGTCAGCTTCTTACTGCATCTGGAGAGGCAGGATCTTGCTTCCTTCAGCCCCCAAGCCTGGAGGTGAGCTCTGTTTGCATTGTGTGTTAGGTGGGGTTGTTTGTGGGGCTCTGTTAAAAGCATTTCAGTGGAAGATCCCTGAGTTTGCAGACATCACTTGGACCCCCAGCTTGTAGTTGAATTTTGTTTTTTTGAGAAGTGCAGTGGTGTAATCTCAGCTCACTGCAACCTCCGCCTCCTGGGTTCAAGCGATCACCTTGCCTCAGCCTCCTGAATAGCTAGGATTAGAGGTGTACGCCACCACTTCTGGCTAATTTTTGTATTTTTGTTTTTTGGTTTTTTTTTTTTTTTTGAGACGGAGTCTCGCTCTGTCGCCCAGGCTGGATTGCAGTGGCCGGATCTCGGCTCACTGCAAGCTCCGCCTCCCGGGTTCACGCCATTCTCCTGCCTCAGCCTCCGGAGCAGCTGGGACTACAGGTGCCCGCCACCACGCCCGGCTAGTTTTTTTGTATCTTTTGGTAGAGACGGGGTTTCATCGTGTTAGCCAGGATGGTCTCGATCTCCTGACCTCGTGATCCGCCCGTCTCGGCCTCCCAAAGTGCTGGGATTACAGGCTTGAGCCACCGCGCCCGGCCTAATTTTTGTATTTTTAGTAGAGATGGGGTTTTACCATATTGGCCAGGCTGGTTTCGAACTCCTGACCTCAGGTGATCTGCCTGCCTTGGCCTCCTAAAGTGCTGGGATTACAGGTGTGAGCCACTGCACCTGGCCAGATAGTTGAGTTTGGAGCAGGCAACTTGGAGGCTTGGATATCATACAGGTTGAGGATCCCTTGTCTGAACTGCTTGGGACTAGAAATGTTTTAGATACTAGATTTTTTTGGATTTTGGAATGTTTGCATATGTATAATGAGATATCTTGGGGATGGAACTCAAGTCTAAACGTGAAATTCGTTTATGTTTTGTGTATACCTTACACATATAGCTTGAAGATAATTTTATATAATATTTTAAGTAAGTGTGTACAAAACAAAGATTTGACTGCATTTTGATGGTGACCTGTTGCATGAAGTCAGGTGTGGAGTTTTCCACTTGAGGCATCATGTTGCTGCTTAAGAAGTTTCTGATTTTGGAACATTTTGGATTTTGGATTTTCATGTTAGGGATACCTAATGTGAGACAGACTAGGCCACACAGTTCTCTGCACTGCTGCTTGGTGATCTGAACTGGGGCTCTGATTATTTTTTGAGGGGCATTTTATTTGCCTTCTTTGAAGGGGCTTGCATTGAGTGAGTCTGCACTGTTGGGCTCAGGGTGGAGCATACCTGGTTGAGCCACCAGAGTTTAACAGCTTAAGGGCAGCCTGTCCTTTTATCTACAGAGTATATTAACATGATAAAGATCTTTGGAAACTTACTTAAAAGCAAAATGAAACATTTCATGATGGAGGATTTCAAACAGAAAAGTAGAATGGTTTAGTGAACTCCCATCACTTAGCTTCAACAGTTAATTCTAGGCTCCTGCACCTTAGATGATTTTAAAGCAAATCCCAGTCTTCACTTTATTGGCAAATGCTTCAATATATATCTCTAACAGATAATGGACTCTTTATAAACTTATTTTTAAGTGAAGACTGACCACCAGCTCTCCTAATTCTGATTTTTGTATTTCTGTGTTTGAAGCTGATTTTTTTTAGTTGTGGAATAATGATTATATTTACACAAAATCTTGATTGATTGACTGAGACAGGGTCTTGCTTTGGCGCCCAGGCTGGAGTACAGTGGCGTGATCTCAGTTCACTGCAACCTCCACCTCCTGGGCTCAAGCCATCCTCCCACCTCAGCCTCCTGAGCAGCTGGGGCTACAGGTGCGTGTCACCATCGCCGGCTAATTTTTTGTAATTTTTGTAGAGATGGGGTTTCACCATGTTGCCTAGCTCCAGACTGGTCTTGAACTCCTGAGTGCAAGAGGCATGAGCCACCACACCCAGTCACCATGCTAAGGATTTAAAAGTGAACAGTTCTGTGGCATATGGTACATTTATAGTGTTGTGCCACTATCTAGTTTCAGAACTTTTTCATCATTCCAAAAGAAAATCCACACTCATTAGGTAGTTGCTCCTCAATTTCCCCAGCCCCTGGTATCCGTTAACCTACTTTCTGTCTATATGGGGTTTGCCTATTCTGGACATTTCATATAAATGCAGTTATACAATATCTGGCTTTTTGTATTGGCTTCTTTCACCTAGCATGTTTTCCAAGTTCATCCATGTTGTAGCATGGATCCAAACTTCATTCCTTTTTATGACCAAATTGTATTCCATTGTATGGATATACTACAATTTATTTATTTAGTGGTGGACACTTGGGTTGTTTCCACGTCGTTTGACTATTGTAAATAGTTGCTTTTTTTTTTTTTTTTTTTTTTTTTGTTGTTTCGTTCTCTCACGCTTGCGCGGGGGTGCCGGGTCTCGGCTCACTTCAAGCTCCGCCCCACTCCCCCCCCCGGGTGTTCGCCCTTTCCCG